>NC_049254.1:4388048-4693048 GCF_011100685.1 Canis lupus familiaris | reverse complement strand
TATATTCTAGAACTGAAGAAGTAGAAACAATCTTGGCAGCATTTGTAGGAGAATCGATAGGAATAAAGATTTTTACTAAATATTTTCATTATTTTTCAAATTATTTTTGAGTAGTTTTATTTTTTCTAATTGGGAGGTCAATCTAAATATTGATGCTTTTTAATTCAATAATTATTTTTAGCCTTCTCTGAAAATTATACTCCTACTAAAAATGCCTAGGAAACCAAAATTCAAACTATGGATTCAGAAAGCATATCCCATTTCCATGTAATACTGGATTGGGAAATTAACAAGGAATGTAATGATCTACAAACTTTAACAGCCAAGCATTTTAATAAAAGACAATTACAATAATAGAAGTCCAAAATTATATTACAAAAATAAACTGAGAGCTAAATTTATGAATTAACAACTTTAGTTTATTTACTTTTCTGTTATTTGAACAACATGACTAAATATCTACCATTTATGCTCTTTTCCTTTATCTGACAGGATGTGTGAGGGAGACATTGATATGAAATATAATGTTTCTTATCCCTTGGTAAACTTAGGATTTGGATATGAAAGGGAGAATTCAATTATTTTGAATTAAAGATACTTGAGAAATAGCTGGTGCAAGAAGGCTGTTGTGACCCTCCTTTGTCCCTGCTGAGGCAGGAGATCAATCTCTCTCATTTATGAAAGGTACCCTCTCTGTACTGGGGGGTACAGAATGCATTCTGATCACCAGAGATATGGAGGGTAGGGCCTAGAAGGTTATATGAACAAAGCTTCTTTACCAATTTACTATTCCAAGTCCAAACCTCTTTGTCTTGCCAATTCTTCAAAATTCATGGTTTCTTTATTTAAAAGGTATAAAAGCTTCCTGCTTTGGTCACTTCTCCGAATCTCAGATTTTTAAAAGGCTTCCATACTTAAAAAATAAAATTTATTATTGTTTTTTATCCCTGTTAATCTGTGTTATGTCAATTTGGTTATTATATCAAAGAACCTAGGAGAGGAAGAAGGGAACATTTTTCTTCCTCTACAGCACGTAGTAATTTATTTCAAAAGTGTTCATAATTTATTAAGCCATTCTTCTTTTGTTATTTACGTTTTTAATTTATTCTATTTTTTGTTTTAATAAGCTTTTCAAGCAGTTTAAGCGTATTTAAACTCCCACCAACAGTGTATGAGAGTTTTAACTTGCGATAATCTCACCAGTATCAAATATCATATATTTTTTAATCACTACTAATTTCATAGGTAAAAATTCCCATTTATAATGTTTGTATCTATCTTCTTACTAATGAGAGCAATTGCCCAATAACTTTTAGGGAACTTTTATTTCTTCTTTTTAAATTTATTTAATTATGTTTTGGATCATTAAAATAATGATTTTAGTGCTTCTCATGTTGACTGGTATATATTTATAGCTTAGGAAAAAATCACCCATTTTCATGCTCATTACAAAAAAATTGTACCTTTTAAAACGCTTATGGTATTTTAAAAATATTGAGAATTTAAATCTCTGTGTGTCTGTGTGTAACATTTGATCTTAGCTTTTGCAATTTTCCTATTGAATTTTGCATTACTAAAACTTTACATCCTCCAGATCAGATAAAAGTTGCCCACATATTCTTCAAAATTAGCTAATGGGCTCATGTGAACACTTAAGTATGTTACAGGTATATATACATAGATAGAGAAAGTGCTTTTATTTTTTAATCCTGTGAATTTTAGAGCATGATTTTAAAACACA
The DNA here is from genome assembly GCF_011100685.1 of Canis lupus familiaris. NCBI lineage: Eukaryota > Metazoa > Chordata > Mammalia > Carnivora > Canidae > Canis > Canis lupus. Next base: position 4,691,307 of record NC_049254.1, on the reverse strand, counting down.
GCTATAAAGTTGAAATCATGATTATAAAGAGGGAATGATTAGCTACAACTAAAGTATAATAAAAATAAGCATGATTGGCTAATGTGATGGAGAAGACCTGTCTAAAAACAAACCAAATTCAAGTAGTTATTCCTATCTTTTGTGAATTTGAAAACATTTTCTTATCATCAGCCCCAACAATACATAGATTTAACTCAACTGTGTATTGTAGATTAAATAAAGGTAAAGGTCTCCTCAAGGTAGAGTAGCAATATCTTGGAGGTAAGCTATCACAACTTATTCTTTTCTTACCTATACTACTAAAAACGCAATGATTTAATAAACTTCCAATATTTCATAAAGCAGAACTATTAAGTATCGTCAACATTAAATTATAAAGAACTTCTAACTTCTCTATAATCATTTTCCTAGGAAATCTATTATTTAATCTTTTAATAAAATATCTTATTGCAAAGTATTTTTAAAATGCAATAGCAAAAAGAAAAAAAAAAAGCCATTCTATTTCCCAAAATACTCACTTCCAGTGGTTCTAGTATTTAACCTTCCAGTTGTTTTTTTTCCAAACCCAGAAATAAAATTAGGACTAGATACTGTTTATAACTCATTTCGATCGTCATATTGGTTTGATTTTCTCTGAATCTATTGCTCAATTAACAAACTTGCTAAAGATTATTAGGGCAGACACTATAGGTTAGCCTACTTAATGCCCATTTTCAGGTGTTCTCTGATGTTCTTTTTTCTTTGTAGGGATTGAAATGTACCAAACTTGATTTTCCAGCTTACCTTGCAGGTAGGGATAGCTATGGGGCCACATTCTGACTAATGAAATCTGAACAAAAGTGTGCTGGTTATGGTTTGTTAAAAATGCTTTTTCTTTCTTGATGAAAGGGTACAGGCAGGGCCATTATTGTCATTTTGTTGTACATTTTTTTTTTTCTGCTTTGAAAAGAGATATGCTGCCGGCATGTGCAGGAGGAAAGAGGCCAATACTCCATATGATAGAGCAAAAATATAGAAAGATCCTAAAACCATGCATTATCACTGACTAGTCCCACCACATCCACCAAGATTCTACCTCTGTTCTTGTTACATAAGAAAAACAAACAAAAAATTCTCTTTTTTCTTTAAGAAACTCAATTTTTCTGTTACCTTAGCCAAATTCATTCCTAACTGTAGAATTATTTATTCATCTTCATGTTCTCCATTTTCAGGTATGATTTTCTGGGAACCTCTCTATTGCTCAGAAAACAAAAACAACTACTGATTATCTGTCCTACTCAAAAGGGTGAAGAGGAACACCTGCACAAATCTTTCTAGACCTAGAATACCCCCCTTTAGCTTTACTTCACTGTAACCATTTTGGTGATTTTTATATTTAAATACCTTTATCTTTTTCCATTTGAGTCAAGAGAGGGAAATAAAAAACAAAACTTCCTAAGCCAAAGTAAGTAAACTTTACATTTAAAATATGAAAAGAGATAGTAGATACACATACAAGTTATTTTTCTTATTTATTCATTCACTCATTTAGTCAGTCAACAAACGTTTATTTAAAAGTCTATTATATGACACATACTGTATCTGTATGTATCTCAGGAAAGATGTGGTAAATAATATTTTTATGTTATTTCCTTCCTTCCTTTCTATTGATCTTAAACTATTATTCTAATGGGGCTAACTCTGACAGGCATTATGAAAGTGGATCTAAATTGGATTATAGCTCTCTCTTTTAGTGGGCACAAAAAAGTGAGATCACAGAGGACCAATCATCTGTGCTCAGAAAAAAAGGACATTAAATGATTTCCTACCAAGATAGAGCCTTAGGAAGAAAAAAAAAAAAGTAGTAAGAGGAAAAAGAGGGCAAATATATTACATTTGTTTAAACTGACTTTAGGATTATTTGTTATTTAATTACTTTTTTAAGTCAATGGAATGTTCACAGGTATAGGAACCCATACTCAAAATATGAATAAGCAAACAAACACAACAAAAAAGTGTAATCAGCTAATTTTCTCTTAACAAGCAGATTAAACTCATATTTCAACATTAGGATAACAAATTACTGTGGTTACAAAACATTAGCTACAGATTTCAGTAGTTCTGCCTCTGGTCCTATTTCATGACAACAGCTCTTTATTCCTGTTTATTTCTAATGGAGAGTGGAGTATAAACCGACCTTATACATCAATGACTTTATCTATATGCAAATAATCTCATGGAAATCTCTAGTGAAACAGTTATGTACAGGCTCATCTTTAAAAAAATAAGATCTGAATGTCAAATGTTTAATTCTTACCCTTCGCTGTATTATATTTGTACCACACTTTTGGCTCATTCTTACTAGTTTTCCAGAGATTTTCTGCAGTTTCTCAAGGTTAAGAAAAACATTAAATGGAGAAAGGTCAGTCTTATCTTGTTGGCACAAATCAGTTCAATGTTACAGTCCCCTCATATTACACCAATCTACCCAGGCTTTTGTCAATAGCTCTTAAATTAGATTTACTAAAGTTTTAAGCAATAATCAAATGAATTGAAAGCTAAATAGCTGGAATAATTTGTTTTTGTGATAGTGTTTTGTTTTTAACATAAAACCTCTGTAAATAATATTCATGTGATAATTCCTGTTACCTTGGAAATTACCATTCTACTTCTCTCTATTAAATTTAATTTAGCTTTGTATTGTTTATCTTTAAACAGAATCTGGAATTGGAGGAACTGAAGAATTATAAAATTTTATTAATCCCCATACTAACTGTGGGGGTTATGTTTAAGTAATATTAAAATTTCTTGAGATTGCATTATTTTATAAGTACACATTTATTATACAAAAATTGATTGTAGTTTCATTTACTTATTAGTTAACATTAACAATGCCTCACACTATTTCCTGAAAACTAAAAGCCACAAATACCCTTTTTATGTCTCTTTAATTTTTTAAATAAAATTACCAGCTATTTTGATTCTGAAATGTCTACTACTATGATTGTTATATTTTTAAGTAGTCTCCTGGTAGGGCTTGAACTTAAAACTTTAACACTGAGACCTGAGCTGAGAGCCACCCAGGAGCCCCAAAAATGTCTATTTCTAAATAAGAAAGCCATCCTAGATTTTTGAAGAATCATTCCTTTTCCTTTCTACAGATTTTAAGTTATGAGAATGTTTTTTCCAGTTGCCCTTTTAAAACATTTTTTTTAAGTTATAAGCACATATTAATCAAAAGTACCCAATGACTTTATCTAAGGACATAAAAGCTTTATCACTGAGGGCATGGGTTTACGAACTATGTATGCCTGCTCATATGAATAAAGTTTTATTAGCACACAGCCATGTTCTTTCACTTATGTGTTGTCTAATGGCTGCTTTCCTGTTGCAAGGGCAGAGTTGAGTAGTCTGACAAATACATGACCTGCCCAACTGAAAGTATTTACTATCTGTCCCTTTACAGAAAAAAAAAAAGCTAGATTGTAGGGGAATACATGTACAGATCTAGAATCTACGTACACAGAATCCTCACATTTTATATTTAGAATAATTATTATAAACTATCCCATTTATGTCATGAAAAAAGCTTTGGTATAGAAAACTACAGCGATGTTCCAATTTCACTCAAATTTGTGGACAGAATCCGAATGAGAACCAGGAACTGTGGGCCCTCAGTCCCCTATCTACCACATTATATTTTCTTATTTAGCAACACAAACCTTATTTTATATTTTTTCTTCTTTTAACTTTGTGTGTCACAATCATGCCAAAAGATCATATGACTTAGAAAACAGCTTTGATATAATCATGCAAAACTGTAACCTGAAGATATTTTTATTCTACATCCTTTACAAACACATTTAAAATGTTAAATTCATTATTGAAATTATTTCTTAAGTATAGCAACAAGTTTTACATCTTTCCATATTTTATGTTATCATAAGTAAAGAAAAGTAGTTGTACTGTTGCTTTGTAAATCTTATTCCCCTAGGTAATAGAACCACTTTAAGTAGAAGGCATTTTAGTAAAGCATCATAAAATTTTACCTTAAACGTGCATTCCTTCATTTAATCATGTATTCCTTTATTCATCAAATATTTATGAATGCATTCTATGTTCTAGGCACATTTAAAATAATTTTGATATGTTTTTATAGTTCCCCAGAAACACATCTGTAAACTATGGTCATTAATAAACATAAATTGATTCTGTTTAGCAGTTAACACTTCCTTAAAAAAAAAAAAAAAAGGCTGATTATAGAGTGTTTTAATAATTGACTAGAATTAAAATGTCAAATTAAAATATATTTTTACTATAAATATTAGCTAGTTTTGCCATAGAAGACTAATTAGAAAGTGGTTAACAAATCATCATAAATCTAACTTTTAAAAAATCCACTTATTCAGTTATCTATCCATTCATCCATTTAAAATATATGTCTTGGATGCCTAGTCAGAGCCAGATTCCCTGGGATATAGCAAATAAACATTACAGAAGTCTTGCCCTACATGGAATTTGAACTGACAAGATACATGTCTAGGTACAGGTATACCAAAGAATATATACATTTTAAATTTGAACTCATCCTTATTGACTCTTTTAATTTTGCTTTTTCTCTAAAATTTATTAAATGTTATGAGGATATGGATGTTAAGAAGCAGCAAAATACCAGTATCAGAATCAAGATGAAATATTTCAAAAGACTTAAGAACACTTTCTTTTTAAGGAAGGAGAGTAATTTTTATTTTCAGTATCCTCCTTTCATTATGACCTCCTTCAATCCAGGCAAGACGTTGTAGTGAGAGGCTAGCAAAGTCCATGGACGGGGATCCCTGGGTGGCTCAGCAGTTTCGCGCCTGCCTTTGGCCCAGGGCGCGATCCTAGAGTCCCGGGATCGAGTCCCGCGTCGGGCTCCCGGCATGGAGCCTGCTTCTCCCTCTGCCTGTGTCTCTGCCTCTCTCTCTCTCTCTCTCTCTCTGTGTCTATCATAAATAAATAAAAATAAATCTTAAAAAAAAAAGAAAGAAAGGCTTAAGGCCTTTAGCCAAATACCAATGGTCCTAACCGATACTCTCCCAAAGGTTTAAAAAAAAAAAAAAAAAGTCCATGGACGACTCAAAAGTAACCTGGAGTTGATACATTTACTGTGGTAGCTCACCACATTGTCTACAGAGTCTGACAAAAAGCTATCTTATCTTTTGTTAGTCTCAATTTTCTGATGAGCATATGTTTCTCATTTGCCATAGAGTTCTATAACTACCACTGCTCTCTCCAGGCCCAGGTGTCAAAGGCAGTGTGTCCTAATGGCTAAGGGTTTAGACTTCTGGACCAAGACGGCCTGGTTACAAATTCTGGTTTGTCCAATGGCCCAAGCGGGTGATACTGACTTTTTGACTTAGGTCTCTGTGTGTCAGTTTCTTTATCTGGAAAACACCCAAAATAATACCTTACTAGGTTAGTTTATTTTATGAATGAAGATTAAGTCCTAGAAAGAGTGTCTGACATAGTAAGCGATCTGTAACTTCATTGCAATAAAAGGTTGAACTTCATCTTTCTTAAAATTCATTTGAACTCCAAAGAACAGCTTCTTTCTTAAAACATTTCCTCAGACATTATTAAAAATCATTAAGTCAAGAGGTGCCTGGGTGGATCAGTCAGTTAAGCCTTTGACTCTTGATTTCTGCTCAAGTCATGATCTCAGTCAGAATCGTGATTGATCCCCATGTTGGGCTCCGCACTGGGCATGGGTCCTGCATAAGATTCTCTCTCTTCCTCTCTTTCTGCCTCTCCCATCCCCAACCCTCCACCGCTTGCGTGCATGTGCTAGATCTCTTAAAAAAATCATTAAGTCAAGTAGGAAGTCACTTACACAAGAAATAGTTGTCCAATAAGTGTCTAAATACAATAAGAGCCATGGAGTACAGGCCCAGAAAGATACATGAGGGACTAGCTAAGAATTTTGTGATTTATAACATGTCCAGGCTTGTAGGGTCACATTCACTTTAAGTGCCATTGTTCATTTTAGCACTTCTACCATGAGAAGACTTGACAGGGGGCAAAGCCTCCTCTTCCCTCATCCACCTTGTGGGTAGCAAGGTTCTGATGCATTTGTGAACTCACTTCCTGTTTTAGGCTAGAAAAGCTATTCTCAGAGGAAGTCCCCTTTTCACATACCTGGACTCATCTACGTAGATGCATAATAATCACACACAACTTTTTTTTTTTTTATACCTGAACTAATTGTTATTTGTACATCTCTTATTTTCTAATATTTCCTCTGGGTATTATGTTAAGGTAAAACACAGCTTTATGATGCCCTTTCCAATCAACATCAGACTATTTGTTTCAAGATAGTAATTAACTTCCTGCTTAATTTGTCACACTTAATTTGAAATTAGGCATGCAAAGCTATTAAAAACTGTGGTTGTGGTGTTTTGTATCTGGCGGACGCAATAGCCACTGGCAGCCTTGATTTATCACTCTTCATTTAAATTCCTGTGCCAATGATTTTTAGCTCCTAAATGCTATGACTGGCACTTATGGATTTCAAAATCAAAGTGAAAATAAGCTACAGTTAAGAACTCAACATCTCAGATCGATGAAAAATGGTTTTATAACCGAATGCCCTGCAGTTAAATCCTAGGGGCTTGACCAAAAAGTGCTTAGTGCTCAGAGACGTTGCTGTGGGAAGACAAGTATCCCACTCTAATGGCTGTTTATAAATCATTATCAAAACCATGCATCTTGTAACAATGCCACGTAAATTCGCTCCCAGATGGAAACTATTTTTTGCTAAGCCTGCTTCCTTAAAAGAACAACCCCCCACCCCCAAAAGTAAGCTTCCCTGTCTGATAATCTCATCTTTGATATTCAAACCGTTTTATCCAGCATTGCTCATATTTAAAGCAGAATGTAATATTGCTACTAGGACCTAATCCATAATACCACACACAAAATTGTTTTCTAAATCGAATGAGCGTGATTCTATAATTTTCTAAATCAAAGACTGACATGTGGTGTAAATCTTGATTCAGGCTTCCTTAGATATGTATAGGAAGAATTAGGATTTTCCACAACCCTACCAGAAACAAATTGTGGAAACTTTTTTCTCCCACATGGCTTCATCCTCTCAAGGCTCAAGCCTCTTTGTATGGCCGATCCAGATGCTGTTCTTCCTTTAAGGTAAAGCTCCTCCAGGAAGTATTCCAGCTCAATTCACTTTCCTCCTCTGAACTAAAGCATTCACAATCTGTATCTTATCACTTAAACACTTAACTTAAAAACTTTTTTCTCTCTCTTTTTTGTGAGCCTTTAGTCTGCTAATATTGTCTCCCCAATTAAAGTAAAGCATTTGAAGAAGCCACACTAGCTTCCTTTCTTACTTACACTATATGATGGACTATAGTACTGATCACATAGTATGGCTTAATAAATGTTTGTTCATGGCTCAGGACACTACAAATGTATGTTTAAGGCTCCAGGAATAAAGTGAACCAACCAATAAAATACAGTGAAAAAGTCCAGTCCTCATGGAGCATAAATTCAATTGTTGAAAGATCAAATTATATTTGGAATCTATTATATCATGGAATTAAGTGATGGAATACAAAACACACACAAGCCACCTTGAAGAAAGTGACTTAGGTACTATCGTTAGGAAATGAACAGAAACCAAAATAAATGAAAGCCAAAAAAAGTAAGGTTGAAAGTGACAGAGAACAAAACTGTGAAATAAAACATGAGGAAAGCAGAGGAGGAAGAGGCACTACTCCTGTTATACTTAAACCATTATTATTGTTTCTATTTACATACTCAGGTTTCTAATGTGACAAATATTTTGTTTCCAGGAACCATATCCAGTGCTATGGTCTTGAACATGGGAGGAAATATTACCAAGATACCTTTTTTTTTTACCTTCCAAAAATAACTATGACTTGAAAACACCATGGTGAACTTTCAAAAACACTGTAAAGTACTACAGTGTAAAGGAAGGCCTATACAGCAGGAGCTGTATGTGTGGAAAGTTAAAATAAGACTTTTGGGGGATCCCTGGATGGCTCAGTGGTTTAGCACCTGCCTTCGGCCCAGGGCTTGATCCTGGAGACTGAGGGATCAAATCCTGCATCAGGCTCCCTGCATGGAGCCTGCTTCTCCCTCTGCCTGTGTCTCTGCTTCTCTCTCTCTCTGTCTCTCATGAATAAATAAATAAATAAAAATCTAAACAAAAAGAAGACTTTTGGGAGGATGTATCTTCTTAAAGGAGGTATGAAAATAAGTTTTGCATCTTTACCAATTCTGTTATTTCCTTATTTTATTACATAAAGTCTTTGGGACTGCATGAAAAACTGATTTTAAATATGAAAAGACTGTGTGCATAGAATGTTCATTATGTTATTCAATGCAATATTCTCATTTTGCAGATGAAAATTCTGAGGTCCAGAAAGATTAAATAACTGGCTTAAATTTACACAGCTGGATAGTAGCAGTTTAGGGACTAGAACTCAGACTTGATCAGATTCCGACCAGCTGTTTCCTGTCTCTCTATATTAATAAACTACTGGACATTTCAAGAGAAAAAAATTAATGACATTATGAGCTATACATTCATAAGTATGCAGATGGTAAATAGCGGACTAAACTATGTACACAGGATATGAAATTTCAGGCCCTAGAGATCCATAAAACCAAATGGACAATAATCTCTCCTGCATATTTTCAGGGCATTCCTGCTTAGGTTTACACAACTGAACACTATGCCTTCTGAATATCTGTTTCAGGACAATGAGCCTATGAATAGAACACTTATTGTTGATGTCCTTAGTGAGCACTTTGAGACAAAGGGACAAAAGTATCATGGTATTAAAGCTTTAAAAGGTTCACTTGGAGAGTATTGTAGACTTTTGTGTGTTTGCGTGTGCACGTGTGTGGATGTGTAAATGTATATATACACATTAATTAATATGTATATATTAATTCACTAATTTGTTAGTAAATATTTAATGCATAGATTTTAGATGAAAGGCACTATGTTAAGCCTTGGAGACACAAATATTTATCAACAATCCAACAGAAAAAACTGACATGCAATTAAAATGCAGAGCATGGTAGTAAGTACTGTGGCAGGATAAATATAAGGACCTATAAAAGGACAACTGAGTCAGCATCATGAAGGAACTTACTCTAGAGAAATCATCGGCCATAATCCAATTACACAGACAGAAACAGTGCCAATATCTGAAAATTTTGCTATTCATTTTCTTATGACAGGTGTGTATATTAATTATTCATATAATTAGTTGATAATATATAGAAAGCCTCTATTGTGGCACTTACAGTATTGTTAGCATTATTCTCATTAATTAAACTTAACATTTCATCTTATAGACATGCATTTTACATATTTTTTAGTCATTTAGGATATTTATACATTTCCATATTATTCTAACGCACGTTTTCACATACATATAATTTTCTACATGTCTTCTTTTCCCTAGATATTAATATATAATAGCAAATTTAAAGAGTATAATAATTGCAAGGTGTTAGAAATACACTGCCATATATATACTTGTATAGTTACTCTTGTGGTCCTGTAAAAGTATGAGAGTTTTGACCAAATCACATCCTAAACACAGGAGCATTACTGTTTACCAGAGAAAATCCCACAAAACACACAAAAAAATTAAAAACAAGCCCAATCTGATTAGAAGAGAATTACTTATCATTGTTATAATTTTCATTTCTTTGATTTTTTATCAAGAGTAAAGTTTTTGTTTTTGTTTGTTTTTTTTTTAATTTTTATTTATTTTATGATAGTCACACACACAGAGAGAGAGAGAGAGGCAGAGACACAGGCAGAGGGAGAAGCAGGCTCCATGCACCAGGAGCCTGACGTGGGATTCGATCCCGAGTCTCCAGGATCGCACCCTGGGCCAAAGGCAGGCGCCAAACCGCTGCGCCACCCAGGGGTCCCCATGTTTTTGTTATTGTTTTATGCATTTTAGGCAATTGCCTTTCTTCTGAGAACTGACAGCTCTTGTCCTTTTCCAATTTTTACCATGGTCCATTCATCACAAGTATTTACCCAACTTAGCATTCATTTTCATTTTCTTTATAATGACTTTGATGTATAAAATTCCTATTAAACTCATCTGTCTTTTGCTTTGTAATTTCTTTTCTGCCTGTCTATTCACTACTCAGTCAATACTTACCTATGTTTATTTTTTCTTAAAATTTTGTATTTAACACTTACCTGCTTAATTCTTCAGAATTGTTTAAGGGTATTTTCTTAGTTAAGAATTACCTGGAAATGTTTTAAGTAATTATTTTCCTTTGACAAATTTTATTCAATGATGTATATTTTCCCAATTAATTTCAGATGTATTCTTCATCCTATGCTAAATCTATTTTGCATATTAAGAACCTTTTTCTCAAGGCTATCTCCTTTCCCTTTGATCAGAAACTGTTTTTATCTTCTCCTCGGTAAAACAAATTAATTCCTGAAATGTAAGCTAATTTTTCATAAGTTGATTTTGATTAAATATACTTTTCATGTTTTAAGGGGATATTCTTGGATGAGAATCCATTTAAAAAATGCCATATCCAAATGCAGGAGCACTACATTTTGCATTTAAGTAACACCATTATCTTAGCAACAGATGACATTTTTAATACACACAATGCATCAAATTTTTGGAAAATATTATGGAAATGTGATGAATACTTCCTAAAAAAATTTACACAAAAAATAAAGCAAAATTTCAGTGAAGAAATAGAATCATGAGAAAAGTACCTAGTTTTTGAAAAGTAAGAATTCGAAAATAAAGGGGTTTTATGCAATATCTTATATAGCAATGCCACCTGTTTGCCATGTTTATAGTTTAGACAGTATAGAATCTGAGTTTTTGTCTGGTTACTATAAATCTCAAACATTTACTCTTTCCCAGCTGCCTAACAAACTAATAAGGAAGGAGGCAATAATAATTTCGGCATATTTTGACTTGAAAATTATGTATTTCCCTTCAAGAGCAAGTCTTTATTGGCCAAATTTATGGTATGGTAACTTTTCCCATATTCTGCTTATGACACTTCTCACACCTTGACAAACTATAATGAGTTTAAAAGTCAAATGAAGGCAGGTGTCCTCATTCCCTCCTCTGAGACTGTGAGGCATCACAGTGAGGAAAATGAAAATTGTGGAAGCAGAATATGAAATTAAAGTCAAAATTAAATTAACAATAAGAGAAATAAAATTTTGGAACATTTGTAGAAAACAGTTTAGGGAAAGATACCGAGTTCTAGATCATAGCATAAGAATGTGGACTTCTGCCTTAAAATTCATTATAACTTTTTTTAAAGATTTTATTTATTATTTATTCATGAGAGACAGAGAGAGACAGAGAGAGAGAGAGGCAGAGACACAGGCAGAGGGAGAAGCAGGCTCCATGCAGGGAGCCTGATGCCGTATTTGATCCCGGGTCTCCAAGATCACACCCTGGGCCAAAGGCGGCGCTAAATCGCTGAGCCACCTGGGCTGCCCAAAATTCATTAGAACTTTATCGAATTCTTCATGAGTGAAGAAAGAGCATATACCGAGGATATGTCATAAGAAAAGTTCTCTTAGAAGGTTAATGCAATTTATTTACATTTTGCATTTCATTTATCATTATGAATTTTTTAATTGAGAAACTTAGGAAAAAATTCTATATTAGCAATTTATTTAAAAAGTTTTATTTCCAACACAGAAATATGTTTTCACATTATTTATATCTAATATTTACATTTAAAATATCAATAAATTATATGGCATTATACTTGCAAGACAATAGTCTTATAGCTTTATTAAATCATTTACAACCTAAGGTAATACTGTTTATAAAGATTTGAACATGAAACTCTAAGACTTTTTTTCCCCAAGATTTTGTTTAAATTTGGCATAATCCTTTTATTTTAATAAGCTACATTTAAAGTTGTAATTACTTAAGTATGTCAAAATGTGTTATATGTTTTTAGCGTGGCCATGTTTGTTTCAGCTTAGTCATATAAAACAAGACTCAAGCACCCTGCAATATTTCACCATGAAATTGAATATTGTTGATTCTACAAAAGTAAACTTTAAAAAAAGGATAATTTTTACAAACACTTTCATGTTTTAAGGTTCAGTGTTGAAAATGTTAAGATTTTAAGCTGTAACAGTGAATTTAAACTCATTGCTTATCATAGTAGCTGCACTCTATTTAGTTTTTTATGTTCTTTGGAGATACCATTACTGTGCCAGAATGACATCGTGGTAGTATCCAATTTTGAAAAGGCATCTTGATGATTCTATCACTTTCATTTTCCTTTTCGAGAGGAGTCTTCTCTGGAGCCTAACATTGCCTACTGGTGATATAAGAGAAAGGCCCTCAGATTACCTTGACAATGCATTCAAGAGGACCTTCTTGAAGAGTCCTTAATCTGATATACTGTCACTTCTCCTGTGGCTTCTTTAAGATTTGTGACCATAAATGCATAAAACTTCTCTGTCTCCTAGACATACAGAATTAGAGAACAGTAGAAGCAGTTGGGTTGGGGATGATAAGCTTGCAAATGAAATAAGTAGGGATGATCCAACTGGAATTTTCTTTCTTTCTTTTTTTCTTTTTTTTAAAGATTTTATTTATTTAATCATGACAGATCCACAGAGAGAGAGGGAGAGAGGCACAGGCACAGGCAGAGGGTGAAGCAGGCTCCATCCAGGGAGCCCGACATGGGACTTGATCCTGGGTCTCCAGGATCTGACCCTGGGCTGAAGGCAGCGCTAAACCACTAAGCAACTGGGCTGCCCTCAACTGGAATTTTCTATAGATGGTTTTCCCACTATGGTGACCTCCCATCTCTTGAAGTACGATTTATTTTTTTTCTATTTTCTTCTTAAATAGGTTAACAGGCAGAAGAAAACTTTGGTAAAATACATGGGAAACCATGTGAAAGAGTCAGTAAAATACCAGAGGATTGGAAATCTTTCTTAGAAATCTTTGAAATGGGATAAAATAACATTTATTTATAATATAAAATTAAAAATACATATATTTATTTATATAATGTTTATATGTGCATCCTGTCTGATGACTTACAGTTGAAGTCTACAGTCTCTTGAGATTCTTTAAGGCACATGAAAATTGTCACCTTGTAGGATAAGTGTAAAACTAATATGACATGGCAGCAGAAAGGTTAATAAAATTCAGATGGTGGAAAATATTTTAGGAAACAATTTTGTGTGTCAGTTATAGTTTAAATTTAAATATATAATTAAGTAGCATTTGAAATAGAGTTTAATTGTTCTGCTCTTAATACAAGTATCTCACATTTTGTAAAACAGCTAAATGAAAATAGCAGTTGAATCTTTTAAATATTCAAAACTATTCAACACATCAAATGTTTCTTCTGATAAAAATAGAATGAGGAATCTACTCCCAATTTTTAGAGGAGTCTGAATGTGCAATTCATATCTGCAACTGACCAACACACTTACCTTTATGAAAAGTAATTTAAACACTTTAAAATACAATATTATGATAGGACATAACTATCAAATAAACTTATCAAAATATAATCTAAACTCAGAGATAGAAAATAGTCAATCATGCACTATTTGTATAAAGAAGCCTTGAAATAGGAAGCGAAATAGAGAGCTCTTTAATTCACATGAGCATTTTAAAGTAAAAGGTGATACATATCTTAGAGCAGAGGAGTTAAATAAGTTTTTTAAAGGCAAAATGAAATGGAATGAAAAGTACACTTCTATTCACATATAGATATTCACATATAGATAATATTTACCATCCTTGCCATATTATTTACTGGCTTTAAAGAATGATTACTTAAGGAATATGTAAGTTGGATTACAATTTAAAAAGATGAATATACACAATTCAAATCACATCATAATTGTTTTGAGGAAAAAATACCTTTCCATCTTAGGGTACACCTTGGAAATGATCAGCATAACAATATAGAGCAGGGCATCCCCGGTGGTGCAGCAGTTGAGCGCTGCCTGCAGCCCAGGGTGTGATCCTGGAGACCCGGGATCGAGTCCCACATCAGGCTCCCTGCATGGGACCTGCTTCTCCCTCTGCCTGTGTCTCTGCCTCTCTCTCTCTCTCTCTCTCTGTTTCTCATGAATGAATGAATAAATAAATAAATAAATAAATAAATAAATAAATAAATAAATAAATCTTAAAAAAATAATTTAAAACAATATAGAGCAAAGCATAAAGGTATCATAGTTATGGAGTCTCACCTTAGGTCTATTAGAATGTCAAAATAATTAGAAGAGTATTGGGTACATTACAGAACTTTCAATTATTTTAATCTTTCATTAACGGAAAGCTTTTCTCAGTGCCTAACAGAACAAATGTGTGGTCAAACAACTAGGGCTCTCTTTCATAAAACTAGACAAGTGAAATGGCACCATTCATTCCTGTCATAGCACTACTTAATCATTTATTACTTTATGCATATTTTAAGGACCTGTCTTCCAAGTAGTATTTCAGGCACTCAGTCCTTGAAAATGTATATTGAATCAGATATCACAGAGTCTTCCTTTACTCAGGCAAGCCCTCACTTCTAAATCAGAGAATGAAAGGCTGAGTGTAGGCTGCTCCACATGGGCACATGGGGCTCAAACACTCAAGCATGCATCTTGTTTTCACCACCTGGCATACAGCATAGTCCACTGAGTATACTTGTTTGCGGACTAATGCGTATCAGTAAACGGGAAAAACAATGACATTATTACTTTGTAAAATGTTCTCAGGGCTTGCTTCATGAATGTCTGACTTACCCATCAGCCCTGTTCTCTCCCCTCAGTTGGGATTTGAATGCTCAGCTACTGCCATCTTGAAATTCTTAACAATTTTATCTTTGAAGTTGTGTTTTGTAAGTGAAGTGTGAGGGGGCAATGAGCATGCACGGGGAGCTTGGAGCCCTGGCTTCAGGCAAGGTCCAGCCTCTAGCTACCATTCCACATCTCCAAGTTGTGTTTTCCTGGCCAGATCCCCCTGTTCCTGTCAGATAGTCTTCCAATTCCTGCCTCACCTCTTCATTGCTGACACCCTCCTACTGGGTTAGGGGACTATGTTGACCACTGAGGAGGCAGGATTACATTGCTGGGTTGTGTCCTGTGCCCAGTGGGGGTCTGGACATGTGCACAGGCAGGATATAGCGTAAGGCACCAGCTATGTGGAAAGCTATGTGTGTATGTATGTGCGTGTGTTGGCTGTGTTCTGAAGAGGTCACATCTTACTGGGGCTAAGTTCCTCACCCACCCCATGCAGGGAGCTTTTGGGAAGGTGATTTAAAGACCTCAGGGATTCTTCCTTCCACTTGGGCATTGGGGGTGTCTTCTTCTCCTTAAAAGAATCCCTGTGCAGAGGGAGTGCCCACTTACTGGGCTGGCTCAGTGCCTGGTGAGACCCCTCTCTCTCCTCCCACTCTTTGTGAATATGGCTTACATGTGTCTGTTCTGGTACACTTGAGATGCCTTTAGGGAATGTGATAGGGAAGGAGGGACTACAGGAAAGAATTCTGTGATTTTGATGATCCTGCAGAGGAGTTAAGTGTTTTTCTATTTGTATTTAAAGGTGGCATTGAGCAATATAAAAATGAATGGTAAAGTTTATGCTAATAATTTGAAATTGCATTTTTGTTGTTATTTATAAGGACATTAAATGGCAATTAAAAAGCACCATGACAAGTTGAGAGAGAAGTTGCAGGAGGATAAGGCTTTATATTTTAGTACCTTTAATGACCCCTTTCTCCTGCTTTTTGAACAAAGGGTCCTGCAGTTTCACTTTTCACTGGGCATCACAAATTATGTAGCTGGAACTGACTGTTTAGAATCCAAACCAAATAGAAAAGTGCCAAGGAATACATGGAAGAAAAGAAAAAGCTATTTAATCTAAAGATTCTATATGGAATTTCAGCCTGATTAAAAGGTTGGCAACTTGTTTTTAATCTTTATAAATTAAAGTATTTTAAGCATTAAGATATTTCATATTTTCAATAATGATCAGGATAATTTGTCAACCTTGAAAATCTTTTAGTTTCAATACTACACATTAACACTCTTTCAATCTTTTATAAATTTAAAACAAAGGAGGCATTGGGAAAAAATATTTTTAAAAACCTCATACAAATCAGCTATCCAAATCACCCAGGTTGTTTTGTAGGCAGAGTTTAGTTGATGATATTAAATTGGCTTCCATCTCCAAACAAAGAACTGTATTGGAAATGAGCAAGTAATTGGCTAGACATATGCCTACCATAAAGTAGAGCCTTATATCCTATGGCAGATACAGATTATGCACCATATAATCATATGCATTTATCTTCACTGCTACCACATTCATTTTTTGAAGGATTTAGAATATTTTACTAAACAATCTTCCACCACTACTAATCAATTTGTATTAACAAATGCCATTAACCTTGTTAATGCAGTAGTAGAGGCATTACAATACCAATAAGATCTTATTACTTTATACTAAAGAAAATACCTAGTTATCTTTCCTGCAAAATGTGGAAATGAGAATTCCTCAGAGAAACAACTGATAACTCTAAGAGCCAACTGCTTAAAATGAAGTTTAGGATTAAACAGCAATGTATGATCACCAAGAAAAACCATGACTACTATTAAAGGATGGGTTAGTGTTGATTAAAATCTTTTGCTGAAAATTCTGTAAGCACAGTACCAGAGGATTTAGTGAGCATGAAATTTAGTATGTGCTAAAGAAAATATACGCAATAATATTTTCTTGTTACTTTCTAGACAAATGCCTGCTTAAATTTAAGACTTTGCCCTTTTTATTCCCTCTGCCTGGAATCATCTTTTATATATTCACAGGTTTTCTCCTCAACTCATGATCTGCTCAAGTCTTAGGTTATCCAGAGAGGTAGTTTTGGCTTTCCCCATGTAAAAATGCTTGCTTCGTTATCTTCCAAATCTACTCTATTTAGTTCTTCATCATGGAACATATCACTACTTGCCATTAGAATATAATATCCACAAAGGCAAGGGGGCACTTAGCTGGTTTTGGTTTGTTTTTCCTCCTGTAATTGCTATACCTCTAGTACACAGAACAGTTCTCAGCACACAGTAAATGTTCAATAAATATTTCTGAATGAATTAATAGATAAATAAATGAATGAAAGATAATGCAAACCATCCCCCATTTCTGTGACACAAGTCAATGGCGATTTATGAAGTTACAGACAAAGTAGATTGAGAGTATTCTTAGTCAAAACACATCATCTTTGCTCTCAAGAAGCTCACATATTGGTTTGAAAAGCAAAATATTACAAAATATATGGCTATGGCTCAGTGAGATAGAAACATGTGTGCTATGAAACATACTGACTGGGAGTACTTTAATTTCTGCACTTGTTGACTGAGGACTATCCTCACCAGATTAACTATTCAAGTCTAAGGGCCTTTTCTAGACCATTCATTTACTCAAAAGATGCATGCCACAAAAAGACACGAGACTTGGAAGCAATTTGACATTTCTCAGGAGTATAAAAGTTTGCAATCCTCCGGACTCTATTATAATTTACCACTTGACTGGACCATAAAGTTACTTAGCTATGATTAACTATACTGACATTTCAATTATCGTCTAGAAATAAAATATTCAGGGCACTTCCAGAGCAGAAACACTTCCTAAGGGATAAGAGCATTTTATATTTCAATATAAGGCGTTTGTAGTTTTTATTTATTTTTATTTTTTAAAGATTTTATTTATTTATTCATAAGAGACACAGAGAGGCAGAGACACAGGCAGAGGGAGAAGCAGGCTCCCTGTGGGGGGCCCAATGTGGGACTTGATTCCAGGACCCCGGGATCAGGACCTGAGCCCAATCCAAGGCAGACACTCAACCACTGAGCCACCCAGGTACCCCTGTTTGTAGTTTTTAATATGTAATTTTCTTGTGTTTAGGAAATATGAAAAACACAAATAATACAGCATCCCTCTTAAATTATCATTATTGCCTTTAAAAAAAGCTTATTGCTTTGTATTCAGTGTATATTTAGTAAGCATATAAAATTTTTACACTGATTTTTTTTTTCTTACTTGAATAGACTTGTACAGATTTTGGAAAAATAACTATTTGCTGTCAAGAATTTTGACAGGGCTGTGAGAGATATTCAGAGATAAAATAATTTATAATACAGATGTAAAGACAAATGAATGTTTACAGTGTCCCTAATTACCTACTCCAGCAATGTGTAAAAGGTTGGATTTTGAAATAGACTGTATTTCCAAAATGCAGTGAACTGTAAATCAAACAGACATCTCAAGTTTATAAATATATATGAATTCTGTTTATTTAAATCTATTTTCAATGTTAGTTCAATTAATTGCTGATACCTGAGCAAATATATGAAATCTCCAGTCAAAATGTGAGCCTAAGGCAAGACCTATACAGAATAGTCACCCAATGGTAGAAATAGGAGTGTTAAATGTATATTTTAAGAAACCAAAGACTTAGACAATCTGGTTCTGACAGTAATTGCTTTAAAGACCTGTTAGCAAATATCAGCAGAATTGGTTTGTAATTTAGCATTTCTTTCACTTTGAACATAGTCCCTAAAGGTTTTTGCACATGTCAGGATATCTACAAATACAATTTGTTTTAGGTTGACTATCTATAATTAACATTTTCCTTTACTGTCTATGACCTGAATAATTCCTTTAACTGAACTACACACCTTAGTTTTCCTATCATGCACTAAAGAATAAAATAAAATGTTTTCTAGGTATTGCTTTCTAAATGAAACACCTTTAAAAACCATTTAAATAAACTATGAAAATAGAAGATTGCAAAAATAGCTCTGAGGAATTGTAGAAGTCAGTTAATTAAGGTTTATTGCAAAGATCCCTAATTATGAGAGTCATAGTTTTAAATCTATAATCTTATTTATCCAACTGGAATCAGAATAATCAAGGAATGTTTCTCCTAACTACAGCTAAGTGGCTGTAAGTGATTTGGATTTTTTTTTTTAATATTTGTTTAATTGTAAACAGATAGCAAACAACTAAGTCAGGGTTATTTAGAATGGTTTCCCTAATGTTTCTTAAATATGAGAAAATATATACATATTAGTCAACTACATGAAGGAAAATGGCAATTCAATGCAAATGTCCTCTTTATCCTCATGTTCTACACGGTGCACAAAAAAAGTAGTAAAAATATAATACACTTTTCTATACTTACTGGTCTCTAAGTTTATTTCCCTACTCATACAAGTGTCACCTTATGAACAATATTACTTTGCTGATTTTTCCCCCCTATCTGTGGCCCTGATAACATAGCAGCAATTTCTGCTAAATGGATGATTCTCCCACTTGTCTTGGCTATTTTATAGACACTCACTCATTTCTTCAAATTTTAAGTTAAATCTTCAGTTCCTCTCCCAAATTCTGCTATACGTCTGCAATATGTCAACTCTTCAGATGCCTTTCGTATATCAGTCATCAGTACCTAATCCCTCAATTGCTTAACCTCTGCTTGGTTCCTTCTGCTCAGAATTCCTTTCCCCTGTCCCAGTCTCATTTTGCGTACTCATCTCTTAGAATAAAATTTAATTTAAGTGCCAGTTCCTCAGGAAGACTATATTCACCAGACTTACAAAATATATACTCTGAGATCACTTTGCTCTTCTCTTTGGTGGAACTTATCACATACTAATTGTATATTTGTCAAGTTATTTTTTATTATCTGCCTCCACACCAGAGTGTAAGGTCATAAAGGCTCACTCAGCAATGTAGATATGTTGAAAAAATTAAAGGCTTGTGAGCAGCATGTATTACTTCTCCATTTTGGTTTAAAAACAATGAGACATAACCTACAGATAATGAGAAAAATCTTTGACTGTGGACCTCTCAGTCCAACAAAATTGTAATGCGTTACTTACCAGATAACTTTGGAAAGTGACTTTCAAGTTGCTTCAAAGAGATTTTGCAAAGATACCCAAGTGAGATGATGGAAAATGCCTTCCTCAATTTGCAGCAGTAAAACTATTATCTTATTAAGGTTGGCACACATTCTAAGAGCTGAAGTCTGGTTCTGAGAGACTCCAATTACTATAAGCTCCTTTTTTTTTTTTTTCACTCAACACTAGGATATGGTATTAAAAGCAAAACTGATACATGCAGATTGAACTATTTAATACTGCTACCCTTGCTTAAAGTATTTGCATTTTTAAAGATGTGATTCTCTAATGTCAGAATTTCAGGCACAGTGAGACAAGGTCTTCTTAGTGTCTCTCAAAATTGTGACATGGGGATAGTCACTCATACTCATAAGGTGATTGTAATACTTTTTGTATTAGTGCCAGGGAAATGTATGTCACTATTCAATGACTCAGTGCCATCTGTATACAGGAATATTTTTGTTGTGTTTTTAAGTTTTTACTTGAATTCCAGTAGTTAACATAGAGTGTTATATTAGTTTCAGTTGTACAACAATTCCATACATCACCTCATGCTCACCACGAAAACTTTACCCTTTAACTCCCACCACCTATTTATTAAACCATCCCTTCATTGCCCTCCCCTCTCATAATCATCAGTTTGTTCTCTATAGTTAAGAATCTGTTTCTTGGTTTGTTTCTCTTTTTTTTTCCCCTTTGCTCATTTGTCTTTTGTTTCTTACACTGCACTTTGAATGAAATCATATGGTATTTGTCTTTCTCTGATTGACTTATTTTGCTTAGTATAATACACTCTAGCTCCATCCATGTTATTGCAAATGGCACAATTTCATTCTTCCTGATGGCTGAGGAACATCCCATTGTATGTGCACCACGTCTTTATCCATTCATATATAGACACTGGGCTGTTTCCATAGTTCAGCTACTGTAAATAATGTTACTAGAATATAGGGGTGCATGCATGAAACCTTTGTTGTTGTTGTTTCACATGTATCTCTTTGAATCACTGTTTTGTATTCTTTGGGTAAATATCCAGTAGTACCATTGCTGGATCATAGGGCAGCTCTATTTACAACTTTTTGAGGAACCTCCACACTGTTTTTCACAGTGGCTGCACCAGTTTGCATTCCCACCAACAGTGCAAGAGGGTTCTTTTTTCTCTACGTCCTTACCAATACTTGCTAGTTTTCAGTTGATTTTAGCCATTCTGACAGGTGTGAGACGATATCTCATTGTGATTTTGATGTGAATTTCCCTGATGGTAACTGATGGTGAGCATCCTTTCATGTGTCTGTTGGCCATCTGGACGTCTTTGGAGAAATGGCTGTTTACGTATTTTGCCCGGTTTTAATTGGATTATCTGTTTCAAGGGTGTTAGAGTTTAAGTTGATTATATGATTTTGATCCTAACTATTTATCATATATATCATTTGCAAATATCTTCTCCCATTCTTTAGGTTATCTTTTAATTTTGTTGATCATTTCCTTCACTGTGCAGAAGCTTTTTATTTTGACGTAGTCCCAACAGTTTATTTTTGCTTTTGTTTCCCTTGTCTCAGGGGACATAGCTAGAAAAAAGTTGCAATGGCTGATGTGAAAGGGGTTACTGCCTAAGTTCTCTGCTAGGATTTTTATGGTTTCAGATCTCACATTTAGGCTTTTCATTCATTTTGAGTTTACTTTTGTGGATAGTGTAAGAAAGCAGTCCAGTTTCATTCTGCTGCACATTGCTCTCCAGTTTTCCCAACAGTTGAAGAGACTGTCTTTTTCCCATTGGATATTCTTTTCTGTTTGTCGAAGATCAATTGACTATATAGTTGTGGGTTCATTTCTGGATTTTCTATCCTTTTTTATTGCTCTACATGTCAATTTTTGCACCAGTGCCATACTGTTTGAATGACCACAGCTTTGTATTATAACTTGAAGTCCAGAAATGTCATGCCTCCAGCTTTTCTTTTCTTTTTTGAGATTCCTTTGGCTATTCAGGGTCTTTTGTGGTTCCATACATATTTATGGATTGATTGTTCTAGTTCTGTGAAAATTGCTGTTGGTATTTTGATAGGGATTGCATTAAATGTGTAGATTGCTTTGGGTAGTATGGCCATTTTAACAATATTTGTTCTTCTTATCCATGAGCATGGAATGTCTTTCCTTTCCCTTTGGAATCTACAATGTATTTTATCAGTGTTTTATAGTTTTCAGCGTACAGGTCTTTCACCTCTGTAGTTAATTTATTCCTCAGTATCTTATGGTTTTGGTACAATTGTTAACGGGACTGATTCCTTGATTCCTCTTTTAGCTGCTTCATTATTGGTGTATAAAAATGCAACAGATTTCTGTACGTTGATTTTGTATCCTACAACTTTACTGAATTTATCAGTTCTAGCAGCTTTTTTGGTGAAATCTTTTAGGTTTTCTATATAGAATATCATGTCAACTGCAAACAGTGAAAGTCTGACTTCTTAGCTATTCGAATGCCTTTTATTTCTTTTTGCTTTCTGATTGCTGTGGGCTAGATTTTACAGTACTATGTTGAATAAAAGTGCTAACAGTGGACATCCTTGTCTTATTCCTGCTGGTCATAATATTTTATTGATACTGTGGCAGTATTTTAGGCTGAGTTGGGTCTTTTATGTACTTTTCAAATAAAATTTAAGTACATTTAGATTTTTCATACTATTTATATCTAAAACACAGTTAAATTTAGTTAACAATAATTGTTTCTTAATATTCTTCAATAAAGTGAAATTTGCTGGGGAGGACTGCTTAATATTAACATTCCAGAATGTATAGTCTCAATATATGGATACCATATTTTATTTTGTGCCTAATTAACCTTCTGTCTTCAGAGCAATATAGTTTTAATGAATTCTCCCATATTAAAACTGAGAAACAATTTATATTCTGTCCTCTGCTAAGTGGAAAAGTAGACTAAATGAACTCTCTTTTAATCCTAGAAAGGCTGTTCAATGCAATACGTATGAAATTATGTAAACATAGTTACATACATATTTTATTTAAAGTAATAAATTGTTTTTCCCCCAACATAATTATTTATGCCCCATAGTTAAGAATAGTCGTTCTAGGTTGTATATTTTTGGCTCAGTGGCAGCCAAAAGGCCTTAGGCATAATCTGCTAATGCAGAGAGGAATAGAAGATGCTAATCTATTTTATCCTGAAGACATTTGACCAGATTTTGTTCATCTTACGGAAAAGAAGAAAAAATAAAGAGGAAATAGGAATTCCTTTATAAAAGCCATAAAGCAAATTCTACAGTGTGTAACTATTTGCTAAATGAAGAGAAAAATTGCATGGTAAATACAAGATGATGATTGTACAGTACTATTTGACTTTGCTTTATTTATCAGATGCATTTCTGAAGATTATCAGCAAAGTGAATTTATCTGTAGTACTTAAAAAAAAGTATTATTCATTTAAAATATTTTAACAAAATATTAAGGTTTTTCCTGCACATTTTACAGTTTTGGCAACATTTTTAACTTTATATTTTGTAATCATTATAGATTGACAAAAATATGTATAGTGAGGTCCTGTACACTGTTTCAGACTCTCTAGTGTTAACTATTTGCATAACTGTGGCACAAAATCAAGATCAGAAAATTGACATTAGTAAAATCCACTGTGTATGTGTGTGTGTGTGTATATATATAGCTCTATGCAATTGATCACATATGTAGCTTCATGTAACTACCACAACAATCAAGATACATAACTCTATGATCACCACAAGGCTCTCTCTTGTCCTCATGGCCATTTTCCTCTCCCCAAATCCCCAGCTCTGGCCACCACTTCTCTATTCTTCATGTCTATAATTACGTTATTTCAAGAACACTATAGAAGTGAATCACACAATATGCATCTCTTTGAAATTGGCTTTTCAGTCAATGTTAGAGCCCTTAAAGTTCACCCAGTTGTATGTATCAATAATTTGTTCCTTTTTATTGCTGAAAAATGAAACCAACCTTCCTGATACCTTATTCTTGAACTTTTAGTCTCTAGAACTGTGAGAAAATAAATTACTGTTGTGTGAGCCACATACTGTGGCATTTGTTACAGCATAAGAATAGTTTTATTTTTATAAACTTGTCTAATATATATGTGCTCATATACAACTATACTTTCTGCTATAAGACAATCATGTATGTGTCCACATAATTTATGAATGCTTCCCAAATGGAGTTTTAAAAATCTCTGATGCTTTTCCTGTATCATGTACTGCAATAAATTGTGTTACAAGGGACTTAAAGAGAATATATACTAATAAAAATCATAAGGGTATTCGTGCTTAACTATGTTGCAGTAAAAATCTATACTGTTATGAAGGGAACATTTAACTGAAATCAATTGGATTTTTTAAAAAGACAGTTTAACTAACAACTTTTTACAAAGGGTACCTAACAAGAGCATTCGGATACATTTCCGGGTATTTTTTGCTATTTCTTTTCAGAGTGGATCACAGTTAAGCATGTTGGCTGCAGTGTTTTTAGAACACAGATTTGAATTATAATTAACATTAATTCTTACTATTTGTTTTATTTGATATGGAAAAGGAATGGCAAAATAAGTAACTGAATTTCAATTCACTTAGTGACTTCTTTTCAGCAATGTTTTTTTTATATCGAACATTTGTTGGTAATAGGGACTTGTTCAATAAGATGCATTTGTAAAGGATTATATCAAAAGCAATGCATAAGCATTAGAGAGAAGCATTATATCTAAGTAACCTTACTAATAAAAAATAATATGAAAAGTACCTTTCTAGACCTTAGAAACCTGTAAGAACAACAACCAGAAAATCACCTCTTTAGTGTATAGAGAATACAAGTGCACTTCAGTGAATATAGGTCCACCAGGGATATTATGCATCAAAAGCAAATTATGGGTTTGTTTAGAGAGAATGGCAGTGGAACTTACCATCTTGATCCGTGGTCACTGTAATAGCTGTGAATGGCTTTGGAGAAAAACTTAACTCAGAAACTCCATTCATGGCTTCTATTTCAAAGGTGTAATTCACGTGAGACACAAAGTCAAGTACTATCACAGAGTTGTTGATCAGGCCAGAATGTCTTGGGATGAAGCGGAGTCCTCCACCACAGTCCTCACACTGGCTGGTGTCTAAGCCACATTTCTTACAGATCACACTGTATGTGAGATCTTTTCTCCCTCCTGTGTCACTTGGTGGGCTCCACTCCAAAATAAGGGCTGTTTCATTGATGTTAAAAGCCACATTCCTAGGAGCTGAGGGTGGCCCTAGAGAAAAGCAATTAAAAAAACAAATGTACATGTATAGGTCAATGAATTAGAAGGGTGCTAACTTGAAAACTTCATCAATAAACATTTGTCTTGTATGTTGGTTTGAGCCCTTCTGATAGGAACCAAAAAGAAATATGGTTTAAAATATCTGATTATGTCTAGAAAGAAAGGAGTCTTAGGAGTGAAGATGATCTATATCTTAACTTTCTTGTATATGCATATGAATATTAAATATCAAAAGCCAAAGATATGGTAATTATACTTTGAAAACTTGTTTAATGAAATTTATCATAGGCAAAGATTGTTTTAAATTATGTGGTGTTTTTAATTATATTTTAATAATTATATCACCATTTTGAAAATTTGGAAAAAATACCAACATACATATATAAAAACACAGTATGTTTCTTTCTTGCTATTTTTCCATACGGATCACACTGCATAGAGTACTTAATTATCCTTTAACTACTTCAATCTTTTCTTAAAATTGTGTTAATAATCTTTTATACTTATGCAAGTACTTCAAAGCCCAGTTTTGTATCATTTGTTGCATAAACATTAACTGAAGGTCTACCAGGTGTCAGGCACTACATTATGTGTGAAATAATACAGATTCCTTTCTATAAGAGACTATGCTTTTGACAGATTCATCACATAAATATAATAAAATAATACTTTTAAAGATTTTATTTATTTGACACAGAGAGAGAGAGAGCAAGCACAAGCAGAGGGAGAAAGGCAGGATTCCTATTAAGCAGGGTTCAATCCCAGGACCCCAGGACCATGACCTGAGCCAAAAGTAGATGCTTAACCAACGGAGGTACCCAGGTGCCCTACATAAATATAATAAATAACCCCCCTGTCATACACTAAAAGAATTAGTTTTAAGAAATGTAAAATAATTCTTTATATTTCTGCTACCAAGAAAATTTGCTTAGAAGGTGGCATGAAATTATCTGCAACATTATTTCCATAGAAAGAAATTCAAGTTTTGGTATAGGCTGCTTTTGGATCTCAAGATACAGTCCTTCATTCATGAAATAAATATTTATTTTTAAGTGACTACTATGTGTGCCAGATAACCTGGCTAGATTCTGGACTTAATGTGAATGTAACAGACATAATTCTTACTTTGTTATGCACATTTTAGTCGAATGGCAAAACACATACACACATTAAACAAAAGAATAGAATTCAAACTATAATACGTACAACTGCAAAAATTAAAAGGAAAGGATGTGAAATAAACATTATCAGGAGGACCAGGGGAGCCTTGGTGGCTCAGTTGGTTGAGTGTCCAACTCTTGGTTTCAGCTCAGGTCATGATCTCAGGGTCATGGGGTCAAGGCCCGCATCAGGCTCCAGGCTCAGCACAGAATCTACTTGTCCCTCTCCCTCTGCTCCTCCCCCTCCCCACCTCTGTTCATGTGCTCTTCTTTTTTCTCTCTCTCTCTCTCAAAATACATAAATAAAATATTTAAAAACACACACACATTATGAGAAGGACCAATCTGAGAAATGTTCTGAGAAAGCCTTATATAGGTGATGAGGAAGAGGATGTCAGGGAATGAGAAGAGTATTAAGGATAGAAGGTTCTTTAGTCAAGAAAGATCTTAAAATAGTCACGGAACTGGTAGATAATCACTGTGGCTAAAATGCAAAAAAGAAAAAAAAAAGTAAGAAATGAGTTTTAAGGAAGAAAGGGTTGGAAAGTGTAAGACTCCTAGGCTCTTTGGAACGAGTCTGGATGTTTTTTCTTTGTACAACAGGAACAGACTTAGAGATTTATATACGTAGGTAATGTGTTTTTAAAAGAACACTCTGGCTGCAGTGTAGGAAATAGAGTAAGTACAGGGGACTCATTAGTGAGATCTGTTACACGGCGTTAAGAGTAGCCTAACATTACTCATAAATTTACATGACTATGAATTGGGTTTGAGATATTAAGAATTGTTAGTTTATATTTTCCTTTTTCCTTTTGCTGGATCCTGATAACAGCAACCTGATGGGTAGGGACCTGAGCCCTCTGTATGTATATCACCTAAAGTCTGACCTAGAAATGGGATGGTTAGCTTTTCTAAAAGGTTTCTGCATTCTTTGCTTTATCCATTTCATGTTTCAGAGTTACAGAAATGTCTTTCCTCAGAAAGGAAAATATGCAAAGCATTTCAGCTGGAGCACAGGGACACGTGTAGCTTTTTACCTCCAACCTAGACTTATGCCTGGGAGATAAAGATACATTATCATTATCATAGTAAGGTCTTCCTACAGAATGACATATTCATATTGTTGCTCTTTACTCTTACTATAATGGAAAGCATGAATTATTATTCACTTATATTTTCATGAATAGGAAGAATGTTATCAATTATGTTATGGGTGTCTACAAGTATATAACTGTCCGCCTGGAGATACTAAAAAAAAAAAGGCAGACACCCTTCTTACTCAAGGGCCCTCATACCAATTTGCATGACGATTAAATAGCTTTTTAATTGCTGTTAAATTATGCCAGCTAAACTGTGATTTCATGCAAATATTAAGCTGTAATGACATGCAGTGAATCATTTACTAAGATTTAGAACTTGGAACAAAGAGAGACAATTAATTCTAATCCTCAGATTCAACTAAATTATGTGTCACTGGGCTTTTATGAATGTGGCCTGATTGCTTTGTTATCATTTATAAATTATACAAAGATTATATGACATTGGGAAAAAAAAACTTGGCAGCAATAACCCTTTTGGAGACATCTGTATTGAAAACTCTTAGGGAGTTCCTTATGTTGATTTTTTGTTTCTTTAAAGGAAACAAGTAATTCATGAAGAAGAAAAGCAATCTCCACACTTTACTCTCCAGATTGATTTCATAAGAGAAGGGCAATTATTCTGATTTGCACTAGATGTTTTTCAAGTCCATCATATAATAAACCTTACATTAAAACTACAGTTTTATTTCTACTAGTGTATCTAGAAAATATATTTTTAATCTCTTTTTTTTTTTTGCCTCAATTTGGATTCCCCTTTTCCAGTTTTAAAGAATAAAGGAAGCTGTAACAGTAAGTTTATGAAAGCCTGGGAGCACTGCTGTCTTTTCTCTGCCCAGAAAAGCTCTGAGCCCCACCTTCCTCTGAGTAGCTGAGGCCAGGTGGGCTACAGTTTTTATTTTGTCTTATTTCATTTTATGTAAAATGTTTCTAAACAGAACTATATTTCTGAAAATATATCCTGTGGAATATCTATAGTCCCATGAGCTATCACACAAAAAATGAATTTAGTACTGCAATTAAGATTCCTCTGGCTGACTGACACCGAAACAAAAGTAACACAATTTGCTTCTCTTTATTGAATCCAACATTCCCAAATATTTGTTTATAGAAACTTATTTTCCAAGAAGCATCTACAGGAGTCCTAGCATTCCACAGAAGTACTCTTACAGGCTGACACAGATGGAGAACAAACTTATGGATCATATTTCAGTTACCACATCAACTGCTGTAGATTTATATTTCATGATTATAATTGTAGAAATATCTAACTGACAAATAACCGGGGTCCTTTTCATACTGACTCAAGAATGACAATTCACCTACTATATAACTAATTGTGATTGCAGATGCATTTTCTAACCTTAGGAACAAGGAAAATTTGATTCATATGACTGAGACTATCATGTCATAGAAGGCTACTGTTTATACTGTATTTTATCAGTTAAGTTACTACTTGGCAAAAATTTAAGTGTGTGTGTTAATTTAATGACTATCATAAATATCATAGCATAGCTTCCTAATAAAAAGTAAATTTCTTCATATTTATGAGTTTGCAAATGAGAGAAAAATAGTTCTATGTTGATCTAATGCCCAAGTGAACATTTAAAAACTTTGTTGAACCATCTAGAGATATTTAGATAAATGCTTTTGCAATAAGCAAACTGTAAAATCCCTATGTAAAAGGTAAATACATAAGAATAAGTGAAAAAGTACATCTCTAGATTTTACTAATGTACTAAAAATGTAAGTTGTCAGATTTGCATATGGTATACTTTAAAACTCTAAAATTCATCTCATTTTTTGATTTATCACTGTTACCTTTAACTTTTATCTCCAGCCATATTATTAATCTAATGTCCTTCCTATATGACTTTTCAAAAATGTATTTAATAGTGGTAACTGTAAGCAGAACTTTGTATTTTCCTTGTCTAAGCCACTTTGGGCTCAAAGTTTTATTCATAAAATGTTTGTGTATTTGGAAATGGATGATGAGTAATCACAAAAGTGGGGCTTCAACCTCACCAGAAGAAAGATAGATCAGTTTAGTCAGATAAAGGAATGAGGCCCAGGAAAGTACTAGAATTATGTCATGGTCATGCACTATATTAATGGTTGGATGGTATCTAGGTCTTTTTATGTTTAGATTTTTTAACTCTACTACATGTATTCTTCCTATAAATAAAAAAGTCTGGTAAATAAATATTTAAAGTATTTTATAGTGCTTTACTTAGAGAGTATTGTCAAACACAAATTTTCAAAACATACAAGTTAATGAGAAATTTATTGCTTTCCAATGACAGATTCTTTTTAATAATGTTATCTCAAAGCATTTAAAAATAATTTTATACACAGAGGGCAATTGAAAATTAAATCTTCAAAATAAATATTGCTCAAAACACAGCAGCATGTATACTTCAAATCTTTGCATGCCACATACTTTAATTTTCTTCAATATTTTTACAACTCCTTTAGTAACTAAATTAATGCCCAAATTAAGACTTGCTATCCATTAATGTTATCATA
This sequence comes from Canis lupus familiaris, assembly GCF_011100685.1. Taxonomy (NCBI): domain Eukaryota; kingdom Metazoa; phylum Chordata; class Mammalia; order Carnivora; family Canidae; genus Canis; species Canis lupus. The sequence continues at coordinate 4,661,286 of NC_049254.1, read as the reverse complement.
GTACTATGGATGATATCTTAGATAATTCTTTTTAGATTCTCCATTATTTCTAAGACTCACAGTTAAATAAAACAAACAAAAATCTAATAGACACTATTCACTTCCAGAATAAAATCTAAACCTCTCAACTTCATAACTATGTTCTATATAACCAGACCTCTTACTACCTTTTGCTGCATCTCAATGCCTTTGTGCATGCTGTTCGTTTATGTCCTTTTGCTCTGTGCAAAATTCTTACTCATCCCTTCATGTTCCACTTTAAGTGTTACCCACTCTGTGATACTTCCCTATTGGTCCTCAGACAGAAAGGAACACTCTTATACCTTATAGGTATGAATTTCTAAAAATACAGCCAACATTTTTGAGTACTCATCTTTTTTTTTCTAAGAAGCGCACATAATATTTCATGTGATGTATTTAATTCAGTTATCATGATAAACCCATAAGGTAGTTATTAATCACCATTTCATAGAAGATTAATAAGCGTACACATTATATTGAATTGTTTGTATACAAGTCTATCCTTGTCTAGATTGATCCCGAGGTAATATATGCCTTAATTAAGGGAACAAATAGAATGCATGGTTTTACGTAATCCTCCAAGAATTATTTTTCAAATAATGCCAATTTTCACAAATATTGGAGAAGCTTGAGGTTATAACCTTTCCAAGAGCCTGGTGTTTCTGGTTAAGGATAGATTCAGATGACTTGAAGAGAATGTTTATATTAAGGTAACTGAGATTAACGAATAAAGATCCATAGCAAGAAGGGTAGTCACCCATCTCTCTACCTATTGGGAAGGAATCTAAAACTTCTCAAAGTACAAAAAAAAAAAAAAAAAAAAAAACAAACAAAAAAACCCACAAAAAACAAAACCAAAACCCCCAAAACAAAACAAAAACAAAACAAAAAAAACACTTCTGTTGACACTTAGAAACCTGAAAAGTAAACATACAGAACATAGATATAATTTTACCTTGGAAAAATCCCAAGAAATGGTTATCAGCTGCCCTCATCAATTCAGAAAAAAATAAATAAATAAACCCATAGAATAACTAACTATAAATTACAGAAATGTATTATAGCTATACAGGTCAAGAGTTATATGGCAAAACCACATGTAGGACAAAAGCATACTAAAATACAAATGAAACAATGAGAAGGCTGACTTTGGATCTTCTGAGTCAAATATTATCCAGTTCCCTATAACCATGAAAAAAAATATGCACACCTACATATAGCCCTTTCTGTGTTTCAGTCAATTATTTTTAATTACTCATTAGAAATAGAGAAATATGAAAAGACTAAGCACAGTTATAATTTGGGAGGGAAAACAAAACAATAAATGAATAGATTAAAGCAAATTAATAACCTTTCTCAGAATGAGTAAAACTGTGGGGATAATAATGAATGCTACTTTTTCCAATTATGGATGCTCCTTGGTAATTGATTTGTTGTGTACAAGTAGGTGATATTGAATGGGACAATACTCTCTGAATTCCAACTGTAGAGGCCTGGCAGTAAGTGGTAACTCAACTCTCCAGCATCAGCAGAATGACCGCTTAATAAGTCTTCCTATAGAAGAACTTCTCCCACATGATTTGGTAAAAGAACCTCCTCCACTGAAATAAAAACTATAGTATTTACATTTAGGAAACTCTAAGAAGCTCAAATGCCATCCTACATCAGTGACCAGTATTAGGGAAACTGAGATTCACTGAATACAGGTATTTATTCCATAATGTAAATAATTTTAAAAATATACACGAGAGACTCCTAACTCTGGGAAATGAACTAGGGGTGGTGGAAGGGGAGGTGGGTGGGGGTGACTGGGTGACAGGTACTGAGGGGGGCACTTGATTCGATGAGCACTATATGTTGGCAAATTGAACACCAATAAAAAATAAATTTATAAAATATATATTTTATATATATTAAAATATATATATACCATTGCAATGCACAAAGTAATATTTAGAGTTATCTTCATAGTAAGACAAGAATATAACACAGTCTTCTAGAAGTAACACGATCCACTTTTGCAACTTCTCCCATTCTGGTGTCTGCAAAATTGTGGTTCCTACATTGTGTTTACAGTAAGCCACCTAACCAATCAGGTGCACATTTGTATTTGAGTTGTAAGATTGAAAAGCAAGGAACCAGAATGGTTTTCCATGCAAAACATACCTAGGAAAGAGAGAAGAAAACTGAGATATGGGGGGCTGGGGAAGAAGAGACAGCAAGCAGAGTATGGGTGCTTGAGTGAACATCCCCATAACCACCCAGAAGTAGGGAACCTGAGCAGGGAAGCTGAAATGAAGAACACTCTCTTCCTGCATCTCAACACACTACTTATTCTACTCAAAATAAGAATGAGAGAATCATGACTTTTTTAAGTTGCTAATTATTCCAGCAATAAAGAAGCCATTTTACAATATTAGCTTTAGAGCAAAAGTAAATCCAACTTTTACACATTCATGTCAATCCTGGTCACTGTATTTGAAATACAAAGATAAAAAAAAACATATTTGCCTTTATATTAAGAATGAAGTTTGAAACAACTATTTTTACTCTCAAGATACTTGATTCATATTTAGATGACCAAATAAAGAGAAATCCTTAATGATGTCTATTAGAATTACCAATAAATATATGTGTGTGTGTGTATATACATGATTTACATTTTGTGTTTTGAACTTTTCTAAGTGGGTAACATAAATGTTTGTTGAATATGTTAATCTTCCAGCACCTGTTCAGTAGCTTTAAAAAGATCCTATTGATTTAAACACATGAGAAACATCAAAGTAAAAATGCTGTAACAGTGTAATTATATTTTGTCTAACTTTTCATGCACTCATATGTTAGACCCTAGTTTATTTCTTTTGATCCTTTCATGCTCTGTGCCTTTCCTGCTGGATAAGTACTTTCTTAGTAATTTTATTTTCCTTTGTTTCTTTAACCTCAGTGATTACTTTTCCCTTCTGGCTTGGAAAAGCCTTAGATAGTTATTTTGATAACAGATTTCTTGGCAGGCAGTGGGGTCTTCTGTGCTCTCAACTGCTCTCAGAGGCAGCCCTAATTGACCAAGACCTGATAGTAAGGAGTGTCCTCTACAGCTCAACCTTTAAAGCGTGAATATACGTTAATTAGTCACCTGAGGAAAAAAGGTAAGAATTTATGAAATAGATTAAAAAATCTAGAGGAAACATTCAGTATTCCATTTTAAATTTCTTATCCATAATTTCTTTTACATATTTTGCAGCTCAAGCAAAAAGGACACAAGGAAGTTTTAAAAATCAAAAAGGCCTAAACTCAAGTACGTTGCTGACATAACTGGTTAATAGGGCTGTTTGAGATATCCTAATCGAGTTAAAATTAGAGGGAGAGAGACAGGCCAGGGCAGGACTTCGAATGTTCTTGTATTAATTCTAATGAGTCTGGCAAATAGGAATGGACTTCGAAAAACCTTAGGCGGAAGTGGTAATACAATCAAGGTTTATTTTTGTTTCTAATAGTTTGGAATATTTGGAGGTATGGAAGACAAAGAAGGAGATTTTCCAGGATATTATTAAATTAGCCCAAGGGAGAGGTGAAGACCTCAAATAAAAGGACAGGCTAGGAACTGACAGGAAGTAATGGACAGAAGAAATGCTAAGAGGTAGAACTGATAGGACTTGTGATTACTACATGTTAAAGTCATTGCAGGAATTACGATTCCAAGCTTTCTGGCTTAGATGCATGGGTAGATGAGAATTCACCAGGATAAGGAAATAAAGCTGGGGTGGATGACCAGGCTGAGAGAAAACAATAAATGGGCTTTTGCAAGTTGAACTTGAAATTATTAGTCTACTCATTCATCTAATATTTATTTAGGGCCGAGTATCTAGTACCTACATACTATTATTCGTGCTGGAGATAGGAGAGAAAGAACATCCATGATCTCATGGGACTTATAGTCTAGTATGGCTAGAATGATGATAAACTAATAAGCAAGTGTCAAATAAATCAGATATTTCAAGGACTGATATAATCCATAAGAAATAAAAAGTGTTATAAAAAAAGAATACTGGAAGGAATTCTGTTTTTGAATGATTGATCAGGAAGTGCCTGTCCTAAAAGCTGTCATTTGAGCTGAAGGGCAAAAAGAAAGCAGTCATAAGAAGACCTTGAGGGAGAGTATTTCAAGTAGAAGAAACTAATGGCACCAAGGATGAGAACAAGCTCAGTATGTTGGAAATCCATGAGTTTAATAACCAAAGGGAATATGGTATGATATAAGGTCAGACATTTGGGCAGACTTCCACAGGACGTTTATGCTGTAAAATCTCACAATTGGTTGTCTAGACAACTTTGGACTTAGGAGAAAAGCTCAGGATATGAATAAAAACATAGGCACCATTCTATTTACAGGTGATGTTTGATGGCATGAGAATGAGAATGTGAAAACACAAGAAAGCAAAGAAAGGAATGTGAGAAAAACTAACATTCAATGAGTAAGGAAAGGAAGAGAAACCATCAATGATGACAAATATAACGGTGAGAAAATTAAGAGGGTAAAGGGGAGATTACAATGCCCTAGCATAGAAGGGAACAGATAGTTGTAAGAAACAGAGAATGATTAACAGAGTTAGAAATCATGAATAACAGGACAAAAATATTTCTAACACAAAATGGCAAAGATCATTGGTGGATTTTTCTGACATAGTTTACTTGAAGAGGTAGGGAAAAAAATCTGATGACTTTCCTAGAGTGAAGAAAAAAAAAATCTGAATACAGTAGAGTAAAAAGTAAATAAAAAATAAACAGCCATAGCCAATAAAGACTGCTTTTTCAAGATTTTTTTTTTCTTTTTGGAAGAGAAAAAATTTTGAACTTGGAGTATTCTTTTAATGATAGAAGTTTGAGTACTTACACGTTTTAAGGAAGGAGTTTGTGGAAACAAAATGTGAGAAAAGTAAACTAACAAGAGCAGGCCCAATAGAAGACTGAGGATCAGGCCACCCTCTTGCCCACCACCATTAGCTTTGAATATGAGGCATCTTTTTTTCTTTAATTGTAGCCATTGGAAATACCTAAAAATATTAACGTGGACACTTCTCCAAAGAAGAGAGATAGCAAAGAGCATGTGAAAAAATGCTCCACATCACATGTCATCAGGGAAATACAAATTAAAACAACAATGAGATTCTACTACACACCTATTGGAAAGGGCCGAAGTCCAGAACACTGACGATGCCAAAAGATGGCAAGGATGTGTAGCAACAGGAACTCTTGTTTTTATAGGTGGGGATTCAAAATGGTAGTTTGGTAGTTTCTTAACAAAATTAAACATACTCTTACCTATGAACCAGCAGTCATGCTCCTTGGTATGAACCCTAAAGGAACTGAAAACTTACGTCCATACAAAACCTGCACACACGTTTATAGCAGCTTGTTCCTAACTGTCAAAACTGTGAAACAATCAAGTTGTCCTTCAGTAGGTAAACAGATATTGGAACTGCGGTCCATCCAGACAATGGAATAGTATTTGGTACTAAAAAGAAATGAGGGATCCCTGGGTGGCGCAGAGGTTTGGCGCCTGCCTTTGGCCCAGGGCGCGATCCTGGAGACCCCGGATCGAGTCCCACGTCGGGCTCCCTGCATGGAGCCTGCTTCTCCCTCTGCCTATGTCTCTGCCTCTCTCTCTCTCTCTCTCTCTCTATCATAAATAAATAAAAAATAAATAAAATAAAAATAAAAAGAAATGAGCTATCCAGCCATGAAAAGGCATGGGGAGGGGGGGATCTTAAATGCACATTAGTAAGTGAAAGAAGCCAATCTGAGAGTCTGCATACTATAGGATTCTAATTATGTGACATTCTGGAAAAGGCAAAAGTATGGAGACAGTAAAAAAGATCAGTGGCTGGCAAACGTCAGTGGGGCCCAGAGGAGTTCTAGGGCAGTGAAAATACTCTGTATGATGCTATAATGATTGATGCATGCTCTAACGAGCCCACAGAATGTACAACACCAAGAGTGACCCCTAATGTAAACTGTAGACGTTAGGTAACTGTGATATTCAAATGTAGGTACATCAGTTGTATGAATATAGCACTCTGGTGGGGGACGTTGATAAGGGGAGAGGCTGTGCATAACTGGGAGCAGGGAGGCATATGGGGGTTTTTCTATATTTTCTCGTAATTTTTTTGTGAATCTCAAACTGCTTTAAGAGAATAAAATCTAAGAGAATAAAACTGCTTTTTATTCACATAAAAACGTTTTAAAATCTCATATATCTTATATATGTTGTATCTCAAGATTATGAAATAAAAAGACATATATCTCTACGGTGAAAACCCAAAGAAATCATAAAACTCGTACTGGTGAAGTTACATTTATAAGGATTGTTGTTATTGTTTTGATGATGGCACTAATGAGCAAGGGAAGACTTCTTCGGGTCCTTAAAACCATATCAATTATATGACCACATACTATACCTACATATAAAATCTTTCCCTACTACGCCACTGACTCGCCAAATGTCCTGGTTTGTCATTTCCAATATTTTGTCCTTCACTTTCTTTTAAACTCACACATTCAAAATCTCTAGGCCCCTGATACTAAGGAAAAATCTGCCTCCTTTTAAATCCGTGGAAGATTCTGTGAAAGCAGTTTCAAATTCTAAGACTGACAAAAACACCAGGAAGTAGTGCCACTGACTGCTAACTGACCCAAATTCTGACCTTTAAATAACACACTATTGGAACAAAGGTGATAAAGAATGTCTAATTCTTATATACATGATCCAGAAGTTAAGAGAGTATGTATCTATTAAAATTTGGCTTTTACTTGTGGTTAATGAAAGACAGAAAAGAAAATAGCACAGAGAAGCCATGAGAAGGGAACCTCCCGAGGCTGCCCTAGGGAGATCTCACTAATGTTTTCACCTTTTTAAGGAGGGTTTTTTTCTCTTTTAATCTCTGATGGCAACACAGCACGCCGTTCTCTGTCTAACAATGGCCAGAATCAAACCTTTCTCCACTTCTATTTAGTATAGCTGCAGGCTAGCGGGGCCGTGATGAGCATGGGATGATGTACGGAAATACTAAATTATCGTATTGTACACCTGAAACCAATATAACACTGTACCTTAACTATACTGGAATTAAAAAATAAAAATAAAAATGAAATGAAATGAAAGAAATCAGCTATGAGTAGGAGATTAATAAAGACGATGAAACACCAGACAGACCATTAGAGTTCCCTGGTAAATGATATCTATTGATTAAAATAAAATTGAAACATATAAAAGATTAAAAAATAAAAACATAATTTATAATACCAAGCATAAAAAAGGAAATTCTTTTAAAGGAAAGAAACATCCAAGAAACGTAAAACATTAAGCTGATAAGGACACATATCTGATTCAATGGCGGACTAGTTTACCAGGTTCTTAGACCATGTTGCCTCCAATATTTATTTTCTTAACCAGACTCTCACTCACTCCAAAGAACTGCAAGCCAACCCTGCTCCCTTTCCTTCAATTTGTCAATTGTCTATTTCTGGCCTCATAAGAAAGTAAAAAGGAAAGTTCTCCTCTATCACTTACCTAGAAGTTCCACTCAGTTTCTGATACAGGTTTTGAGAAGCAAAACCTTTTTTGCCTAGCAGTACTATAGCCAGATGAAGTTCTACCTAAGCTGGAATATGCTGCTCCCAATATAATAAAATAATATACAGTAACCGTGAAAGAAGAATTACATGAATATAGTAACAGCAAGGTTTTCCTGTTAAAAATGCTTTCCATAATTAGGTGAGAAGTAATATTTCAAATTTTCCTTTTTGTATTTACTAACTTAAAATATGTTGCCAGTTTAAAAAAAAATGCCAGGCAGTAATTTTCCCAGGCTGAAATTTTCTGAAGAAAATAGTCATTCAGCGTTTATAATCAGAAAGTAAAAATTATACTTACTAATGAAGTGTTATATTGTTATTAAATGTGTTCTATAAAAATATTTTATATTAAAGTCTGTAGTAACACAGATAAATCTGTAGACTGGATCAGTTAAAAGAAACAGCATATCACTATTGTCTCTAAGGAATATGTAACATTACATAATTCTTAATCTATTTTTGCCTTTATGGAATTACATAAGATAAGCAATAGTTTGGCACCAATTCATCAAACAGAAGGGCAAATTTTCACTGTAATATCTTACTTACGTATTTAACAAGAATTTTACAGCTACCTAAGAGGTGACATTTACTTTTGCATAGCTTAGCAATGCATTAATAGATTCACTTTTACTTTTTAAATGTATGGCTATTTCATAATACTTCATAATAAAAGAGTACAAATAATTTAAAATTCTCAGTGCATGCATTAAAGTGACCTTCATATTTAAATTTAATATTTTATTAGTTCCAACCCAAAAATCAGAAAGTGAAAGGTGAAATGTGGACATACTCTAAAACACTTTCCTTTAAAGACAAATGTCAAGGAAAACTAGAACTTTTCTGCAAAGCAATAGCACAGTGACTTTTAAAGTTCCATCTGGAAGCTGGCCCACCCACTAACCTTGTTGTCCCTAAATTATGTACCTTCAATGGACAAGGGTGAAGCAAAGAACAAGTTTTGTTTATAAATCCCTAGGTAGCCTTAAATTGCTTTAACTTCATGAGGACAGATTATGGTTGGGAAAAATATGCAGGGCCTCAGACCAGTGGTTGGATCTGCATGCTACGGATCCATGTGAATTTTGAGTAAAGGCATTTCTTTGCAAGCAGATGAAAGCTAACTATGCTGAGAAAAAAGAGAAAACTTTTTTCTTCACTGTTATCAAAGACAAATATAATGTTGCCACAGGATTTTGTATATCTACTTTTTAAAACAATTTAGAATAAAGAGACCAAAGGGCTAAAAACAGGATTTCCAAATGCAAAATATAGACTTACTGGTACATGCCATAGAAGGTGGATCTTTTTCAGCTCGGAAGTAACCCTTTTCACACTGACAGACAGAAGTTGCTTCCATGTAGGTTAAACTGTGGGGAGGGCATTTAGAACATTTTGTGTTTCCAGCAAATGCTTTATAGAATCCTGGTCTGCAAGCTATAAAAACAGGGAAAAGAATTTTTTTGTTATTGCTGCTTATTTTATTTGTACATGTACAATGTATTTTAATCGACACACATTTGATCTCAAAAGTTCAGTGTCACGTATATGCAAAAAAGGCAATATATGTTAATATTAATAATGAAATTAGTTATTCAAAATCAGTAACATAATGGTGACTTCATATTTAGGCTCGGGTTGCTAATTTTAAAAAATATACCTGAAATACACATACACAAAATAACAATAATAACAGTGTGTGGGAATGCCCCTAACTGGCAGTGAGGGAAATGATTTTGTGCAGTTGTAGGAGACAGCATTAAATAACATTGAACCACACTGTGTAAAATGTATTTGCATTCCATTTTTCCCTTAGTCCTTCTGAGTACTAAAGGAGAAAGACCCAGCATGGTGCTGGTATATCTTAACACCTATCCTATTGGTGAAAATTTTTTTTTGGACAAAATGAAAGCTGGCTTTAAGTTCAGAGACTTTAGCAAGCTCTACCTATAGTTTGTTAACACTGATTTATTTTTAGATGTTTATTTTTATTTTTTACTGTAAACAAATTTTTGTTTATTATATTGAGATAATTCATTTAAAATTTTTGAATTCATTTTAAAAGTGGATAGACAAAATATTAAGTAAATAAGATACATGTGCTATATACATATGGCAAGAAGCATGGAAACTGTAAGTAAATAAATTTTCACAAAAAATCATGAAAACGAAATGTAAATGATGAAATGTTTTATCAGGCCACATTTTCTCTTTGCTTAAACCCATGTTGTCATTTACAGGGTACTTTTTCACAGGAATGTAAGATCTAGAAAAAAGATTCCAGTGCTAAGTATGCATCCAAGGTCCTGAATGTTGAAGGGGTAGTTGTTTCTTTCTCAAAGAAACTACTGCTGACCACTTTCTAAATTAACATTGTTACACAAAATAAAGGAAGAACAATCTTCCAGTAACAAGTATTATGTGAAAAATGTTTTAACAAACCTATTGTAATCCAATACATATACACAAAATGCTCTATTTAAAAATACACAATAAATAACAATAATGAATGACAATCCCTTGATTAGGCTTCTGTTTATAAATTCAGGAAAGAAAGAAAAAAAATGCCTTTTTTTGAGGTAATTCCTACCTACAGGAGTCCCAATATAGTAACTATTTATCTTACCCGAGATATATATTTTAATGACTATTCCTGAAGATCTAAATTAGTGCAATTTGATACATACCAAGAGTATACTATGTACCACTGACTCCTTCTCTAGGAGGTGTAAACCACAAAAAGTGGCGCGCACACACACACACACACACACACATAGACACATAGAAATGTACACAGGGGCGCATATGCAATAACGACTATTTTTGATAATTTGTTTTTATAATAACACTATATAAACAACATAGTAATTCAAGGGAAGTAATATGATCAATTCTGTACAGTAAAATTACTTTTATAAACGTGGATATTCACTATCAATGAAGCTATAAGTGGTGATACACAAATATCAACCACAGTCTCTCTTAATGGCTGATAAATTAATTAGTAACCAAATGAGCAATCAATAAAAACAATGTATCATCAAAATATTTCTCTAAGACTGTCAAAATTCAGTGTATGTCAATAATATGTACTCAACCCCTAACATTTCCACTAACATATTCTTTAAAAAAATTTTAGTTACTAAATTTAATCTTATTGATATAGTAGTTACAAAACAATGTATTGTAAGATATTTAATAAATCTAGCTTATATAAATTTTTAATAAAATAATTATTTTCTATTAAATTATGAAGTTTAAAATAACTTAATATATTCCATAGAATACATTTGTGATACTCTGGCAAATAGTTTTAAATGTTGAACCCAACTAGAAATTTAATCATATCTTTATCTTCTCTATTACAGTATTTATAAACCTAATAAACCACACAATTTATAGAGAGTGTGCACATTTAAGTGGGGAGCTTGCACTCTGCATATTCCAATATTATTTTAAATAGAATTTAAATATTATTATAAGGGCCTTTTGAAATAAGACCATCTTGAAATAAATTAAGTAGGGATGTGAACACTATAGAACTATACTAAAGTTTATTGCATGTCCAGATACAAACCCTACAAGACATAGAAACAAGATCTGTAAACGCGTTTCTTTCTGTTATCCGTGATTCAAATCTCAGTCATAAACACTGTCTAGCATATAAAGTAGCCTGCCTATCACTTTATTTTGTGCAAACAAATAACTGTTACCTTTATTTTCTTTGGTAATTAAAACCCCAAAATTTGTTTATTTATTTACTTAAAGATTTTATTTATTTATTCATGAGAGACACAGGCAGAGGGAGAAGCAGGCTCCATGCAGGGAGCTGGATGTGGGACTCAATCTCAGGACCCTGGATTATGACCTGAGCCAAAGGCAGATGCTCAACCCCTGAGCCACCCTTAAAACCAAAATTTAGATGATTTATCTGAAGTGTTTTCAGCTAATTTGTCATCTCCTTTCAGAATTTTGAAGTGCTTAAAGCAGCTCTTAAAATACTTAGAATAGCTCAGTGATATTCAAATTGTAGAGACAGACTACAATTGGTCTCAGCACCCAATCTTGCCTATTTGATTCTGTGAACAGAAGAATCTTCTAAATTTCTTTCCAATAGTGTTAAAAAGGTAAATTGAATTTAAATAAAATATTTTTTAAAACATATATATTTATAGTTATACACATATATCATTTAAAATCTTGTAGGAGCCACATTAAAAAACGAAAATGAGGTGAAATTAATTTCAATAATATATTTTATTTAACACAGTATATCCGGGCAGCCCCTGTGGCCCAGCGGTTTAGCGCTGCCTTCACCCTGAGGTGTGACCCTGGAGACCCGGGATCGAGTCCCACGTGGGGCTCCCTGCACGGAGCCTGCTCTCCCTCTGCCTGTGTCCCTCTCTGTCATGAATAAATAAATAAAATGTTTTTAAAAATTAAAAAAAATGCAACACATTCAAAATATTATCATTTCAACATATAATCTAACTCTTGAAATAGTTTACATCATTTGGGGTGTTTTGCACTTTTTGTACTAATTCATCCGATAGGCATTTTCCATGCACTGCCCATCTCAATTCACCCAGCCCCATTTCCAGCGCTCACTCACCTCATGTGGCTGGTAGCTACCACGCTGGAGAGTGCAGTTTTGATCACAGAAATCTGTTCATTATATCTCCCTGCTGGGAAAAACTGTGATGACTTCCCAACATCGTTATGTTAAAGTTGAAAACAGACTGGATTGCCAGCTCCCCTGTGGCTTGACCCTGCCGACAGCTCCAACCACATCACATGGAGTTGCTCCCCTCTCAGGCTCCCTCATGGAGGCTTGGCCCTTCTACACTCCATCCTCTACCCAGCAGGCAGGGATCTCCTCAGAAGGCACCTGAGGTCACATTGTCACTGGGCTCCAAGCTTCCAGTGGCTTTCTGTTTCTCCTAGAGTAAAGCCATTGCCCTATTAATTGTCTCCTTGGCATTGCCTGGTTTTGCTCCCTCTCCTTCCCTGCGACTCTGCTTGTCATTAGTTCTTTTTCCATCATGTGCTCTGCGCCAGCCACACTAGCATCCCAGGATCTTGCATGGAAGCATGCTCCTGCTACTGGGCCTGTAACCCTTGCTCTTACTCCCCATCTGCACAGTTTGCTCCCTCCCTTATATCGGAGTTTTTGTAGCAGTGTTATCATACTAATGAAGCCTGATTCCCTTTTTAAACTGTCCCTCCTGCTACTTCCTACCACAGTATTTTATATTACCCTCCGCTCTTTTTTCTATCTACAAGGAACTTAACATCTGACACTTGATATGTTTAATTTTTTCAAGCTATTTCCTTCTAAAATGTCTGTTAGGGCAGAGGTTTTTGTCTCTTTTGTTTCCTGAGGTGTCTCTCCAGGGCCTAGACCAGCTCCAGACATTATGTGGCCCTCCCTCAGTATTCGGTAAATGAATGAGTGAATGACTTGCTAAATGTCTCCTTTAATTTCTATGAATGTATCATGATATTTCTTCTGCTTGGGCCTTTTCTTCCATTGAAAATCTCTTTTCTCCATTCCACCCCATGACCCAATCATCCTGGTAACTCCTGATCCTCTTTCAGGTCCTCCTTCTTTCTGACTTGCTAGACTGCTTTAGTTTCTCCAAGCACCTGTGACTTATCAACAATAGTGTATACCTGTTGGTTCACAGACTAGCACAGTGCATGGAAGGCAAGGAGGAGAGACAGAAGAAAGAAGTAGATCACTCCAGATTGGCAGGTGGCAGGTTTCATGAGCAAGGGAAGTGACATATGAGGCTTGTTTGGGGGAAGCTGCAGAATAAATAGCTCCTTGCACCTGCCCTTCAGAATCTTAAAAGTTTATACAAAGGCCTTAAATGGGTTGAGTCATTATACTATTCAGATGGTCCCAACAACACCTCTCTCAAGGCTCGATCCTTGAAATGGCTCCCACGGTGGGAACCATACACAGATCATAGAGTTCAAAGACAAGAGAGGGGTTGAGGAGCCTCCAACTGCCAGGTCCAGCTGAAGGGTCAACCAGCTGCGGTCACATCCTCTGTTACCTGTTCAGCAACACCTTGGTGATCACGTGTTTAATGGCTGTAAACCCCTCAAGGGATGGCTCTGATAACATTTTGAGATATGAGAATCCTCAAGTGATTATCATAATGTAAGTGTTCAATACATATTTTTTTTCACAGTATGAATACTCTGCTAATTAAACTCCTGCAGGTGATTATGCATTTCTTCTCCATGTATGTTTTTTTTCCTTTTTTAAAGATTTTATTTATTTATTCATGAGAGATACAGAGAGAGAGAGAGGCAGAGACACAGGCAGAGGGAGAAGCAGGCTCCTCACAGGGGACTTGTCGATCCCAAGTCTCCAGGATCACGCCCTGGGCTGAAGGCAGCACTAAACTGCTGAGCCTCCCAGGCTGCCCTGTATGTTCTGATCATAGCACAATTCATCTTACTATAAATTTGTGGGTTTTGTTTTTGTCTGGGGCTTGCTAAATTACTATAAGAAAGGGATAGAAACATTCAGTAAAGATTTCAAGAGTGATTCAATTGCAATGCAAAACTAATAATTCTAATATCTCAAGGTAAGCTGACTGTTAGAAAAAATCTTTCTAGGTAAAATTGTCCACATGAATTTGAATCAGAATATTTTGCATACCACAAAAAATACAAATACACTTTAGATATTTTGGTACTGCAACTCTCAAACTTATCTCTGATTTGAAATGTCTGTGTACACATCGAAATTGCCTTTAAAAATATTAAAATGTTGAACTTATAAAACATGTTTGGATTGTTAAAATATTACCCTATTTTAATACTAAGGTTTAATATAATATTTCATTTCAAGACATAGGATTATTCTCTTAAAATAATTGGAAAGCCATTGTTCTAGGTAGTTACATTCTCTTAATGTAGCACACATTAATGGTATACCACATATATTTCCTTTAGCCTAGTCATATTAGATCATAACCATCTTGTCACATTTATCACCTCATTTTCTTGGAGCTGCCACAAGTCAGACATGGGCATATATCCATAATACTTAGCCTACTACAAGTATTTCATTTTTACACATGCTTAAAAAAATTTAATGAGTGAATGAGTAAATAATTCACTAATGTCTAGTATGAAATTACTAGAACTCCAAATGTAATAATCATTCTATATATCTATTTGGTTAGTGATTTCAGATTTTATTTGTATTTCTGTTACACATGGGATATCAGTACCTACGTCTTGAGAACTTTTAATTTTCTTTTTCCTTTCAATTACTTCTTTATTTATCTATTTATAGGGAATGTAAAATTCATTTCCAAAAACAAACCACCCTGCATAATTTGGACATACATTGGAATAGTTTCCGATGTATATCAATACCACACAAAATACTGTTAGAAAGCTAAAGATTATATGATGCAGTGATTTCTAATTTGTTTCTTTTAGAAAGAGTTATTTGAGGGGCACTTGGGTGGCTCAGTCAGGTAAGGGTCCTGGGATTGAGTCTACACTGGGCTCCCTGCCCACCAGTGAGTCTGCTTCTCTCTCTCCCTCCACCCCTCCCCCTTGCTCGTTCTCTCTCTCTCTCTCTTCTTTCTCGCTTGCTCTCTCCCAAAATAAATAAGAAAAAAATTTTTTTTAAGTTTTTAAAAAATAAAATTCGAATTTAAATGTTCAGTTGAAACTTTCATTTTCTACAATGATTTTTGAAGTATCTATTTAATTCTATATTAAAATATTTATGATTATATAAATGATATCATAACATGTATACTCTATATGGACTTTTTTTTAAAAATGTCATTTAGAAATTTGGCTTATATCTACCTTTTCTTCCACCTTTCCTCTTCAAAAATGACTTCCTTATATGTCACCACATTGATGGGAAGATATGTGTACTTTTGTATGTATGATCACAAGAATTTATTATTGTTAATTTTACAACATTGGGACAATAACTATATAATTTACAGTTTTGTTCTCAATTACTGACTATATTATGAAAATATCTCCAGGCCAATGATTATGAATTAATTCTTTATAATGTGCCTACAGTATTTCTACCAACAATCTCCCAGTTGTGGGAACCTCTTTCTAAACTATGCTGCAATAAATATCCTTGTTATAATGCTTATATTTCAGTTCCCAAGAGTGGGGACTCTAGGGTAAGGTATGTTTTTTACTTTTTTAACACATATTTCATGTATTATATGAACACGAACAATTTCATGGGTTTTGTGTTTCATTCCTAAACATTTCTAAAAACTCACAACAATGTAAAAGAGCACCCTAAACTTGCACCCTACTAATCCCAGTAATTAATATAAATTATATTTTACCTTTTGAAAATACGTGAAGTTAAATATCATTGTTACTTTCATTGAAGTTTCCTGATGCCTGTAATGTTGTACATTTTTATTGGTCATTTGCTTATACTCGTTTATGCATTGCCTTTCATATCCTTGTTTGTTGTTTCTATTAATTTATATGAGTTGTTTATTAGCAGTATTAAAGTTGTATTTATCACTTTTATTATATACATTTTTCAATCAATCTTATATTGATTTTATGAACAAAAAAAGAAATAAAGACAATAATCCCATTCATAATAGCATCAAGAATAATAAAATACATGGGAATAAACTCAACCAAGAAGTGAAAGATCTGTATAGTGAAAATTACAAAATTTAATGAAAGGAATTGACAAAGACACAAACAAATGAATATCCCATTGCTTGTGGATCAGAAGAATTAATTGTTAAAATGTCCAAACTACCAAATCCATCTATAGATTCAATGCAATCACTATCAAAATCCATGACATTTTTCACAGAAATAGAAAATTCCTAAAATGTGTATGGAACCACAGAAAAACCTCAAATAGGGAACCCTGGGAGGCTCAGTGGTTTAGCGCCTGCCTTTGGCCCAGGGCATGATCTGGGGAGTCCCAGGATCGAGTCCCACATCAGGCTCCCTGCATGGAGCCTGCTTCTCCCTCTGCCTGTATCTCTGCCTCTCTCTCTTTCTGTATCTCTCATGAATAAATAAATAAAATCTTTTAAAGAATTAAAAAAAATAGCCAAAGTAAGTCGGAAAAGAACAAAGTTGGAGGCATCACGTTAACTCCCTGATTTCAAACTATACTGAAAGACATAAGTCATCAAAGCATAAGAATATACACACAGACCAATGGAACAAAACAGAAAGCCCAGAAATAAACTCTTTCATATATGGCCAACTAATATTGGAGGAGGGAGCTAAGAATATGCAATAAGGAAAGGAAAACATTTTCAATAATTGTTATTAGGGTAACTAGAGAGCCACGAACAGAAGAATGAAATTGGCTCCCTATCTTGAACAACTCACAAAAATTAACTTGAAATAGATTAAAGATTTAAACATAAGATTTGTAATTACAAAGCTCCTAGAAGAAATCATAGGGCAAAGCTCCTTGACATTGGCTTTGGAAGAGAATTTTTTTGATATGACAACAAAAGCAGAAGCAACAAAAGCAAAAAACAACAAATACAACTTCATGAAACTTAACTGATTCTGCACAGAAAAAAAAAATCAACAAAATGAAAAGGCAAACCATGAAATGGGAGAACATATTTGTAAACGATTTAGATTTAATATTCTAAATTTATAAAGAATTCACCCAATTCAACAACAAGAAAAGTAACTGAATAAAAAACTGGTATAGGAACTGAATAGAAATTTCTCAAAAAAAAAAAAAAAAGACATCCACATGGCCAACAGACACATGAAATCATGCTCAACATCACTAGCCATCAGAAAAATGTACACCAAAACCATAATGAGATATTATTTCATTACATTTGTTAAAATGGCTATTATGAAAGAGACTGAAAAATAAGTGTTGGTAAGGATGTGTAGAAAAGAGAAATCTTCTGCACTGCCAAAGGGAAGATAAATTGTCTAAGCCACTATGGGAAACAGTATAGTTCCTCAAAAAATTAATAGAATATATGACCCAGCAATCCCACTTCTGAATATTTATCCAAAGGAAATGAAGGCAGGGTATCAAAAGATGTCCACACCCTTACGTTCATTGAGGTATTATTCACAATAGCCAAGAGACAGAAACCACCTAAGTACTTGTCACCAAATGAATGGATAAAGCAGACCTATAATGATTCAATTTTTTAGTTTCCATCCATAATACTACCACCTTATTATGTAAATCTACATTTTTGTACTATGGCACTCATCTCATCCGCTTGCCTCTGCCTTCTCCAGGCTCAAATCTACACCATAGCTACTGCTAGTTACATTTCTAAGTGGTAAAGGTGACCCTGCTACTGTCTATTGTCTAGTGTGGGAGTTGGCAAACTTTTGGGCTTTGGCCAAATCTGGTCCACCACTGGGTTGTGTACGGCCTCTGTAGGCTAAGAATAGCTTTTGGATTTTTAAATGATTACATAGGTACATGATAACATTGATTTTGACTCATGGCCTGCAAAGCCTAAAATGTATACTATCTGGCCCTTTATAGAAAATGTTTGCTAACACCTGGTCTCTAGCATAAAGTCCAAATTCAGTTTAGCATTTAAATTGCTTCACAGTTGAGCTCACACATATTTTTCCAAACTCACCTTCCACTGCTACATAAATTTTAGACTTCTTACCACTCTCCACACACTCCACACTATTTTTTTAAACAGCTTCAGTGAGGTGTAACTGGCATGAAAAAAAAAAGTGTGTATAAAGTGTACAGTTGGTTAAAATTTGACATATGTATGCAACTATGCATATATAACCACAATCAAGACAGTGAACATATCCATCAACCCCAAACATTTCCTTGTGTCCCTTTACTTTTACCTATTTGCATTTTTATATTTATCTTATTTATTTTAATTTTTCTTAAAGATTTTATTTTTCAATAATCCTTACACCAAACATGGGACTCAAACTTACAACCCTGAGATCAAGAGTCACATGCTCTACTGAGTCAGCCTGGTGCCTGCATTGTTATATTTAAGGTACATTTCCAGGGCACTCAGTCAGTTAAGCATCTGGCTCTCTTGATTTTGGCTTGGGTCATGACCTCAGAGTTTCTCTCTACCCCTCTCCTTTTCCTTCCCTCTCCAAAAATAAAAAATAAAAATAAAAAATACAGTATATTTGCTGCAGGTAGTACATACCTGAGTCTTGCTTTTTAATTTATTTTTTAAAAAAATATCCAATATGACAACTTCTTTCTTTTAATTGGGATGTTCAGTCTATTTAATTTAATGTGGCTACTGATAAGGTTAGGTTTAAGTCTACCGTGCTGTTCTTTTCCCATTTGTCCTATCTGTTCTTTGTTCCATTTTCTTCCTTTTTCTATTTTTTTAATTGCATCCTTTTTATGATCCAATTTAATCTCCTATATCAGTTTATTTGTTCATGAGAAAACTCAGGTGAACACTCATGGAGAACTTCTATAACTCTCTGGAGTTCTCTTTCAGAGAAACACTTTCCTCTCTCATGCTCTGTTCTGTGCTATCTGGCTGTCTGGGTCCACATGGACTCTCAGACTGTCTTCTCAATCCACAGAAGGTGTCTGTGAGCTTCTGTCAGGGTCCTTTCTCCCTGCACCATGGCCTGGAAACTCTTTCAAGATACTAAGTGGGAAGAGTTGTAGGGCTCTCCTCCATTATTTACACTCTCTCAGGGATCACAGTCTTTGATTATCTGATGTTTTGCATTAAAATGATTTTTTCATATGTTATGCATGTTTTCTTTTAAAAATATGTATTTTATTTATTTATTTAACACAGAGAGCGAACACAACCAAGTGGAGCAGCAAGGTAAAGGGAAAGGGAGAAGCAGGCTCCCCACTGAGCAAGGAGCCCAATGTAGGGCTCCATCCCAGCCCTTGGGATCATGACCTGGGCCAAAGGCAGATGCTTCCCTGACTGAGCCATCCAGATGCTCCTTGCATGTGTTTTCTAGTTTTTTTTTTTTTTTTTTTTTCAGGCAACAGATGTTACTATATATCTTGGCTGCAAGTAAAATTCAGACTGCTTTAATGATCTTGAATTCTTATTTTTCTAATTGTCTTCATATTTCCCTGTTTTATGATGTCCTGCTCGTATCTAAGTTCACATACTTTAAAAACTCACTTCAAAGTACAGTGCAATACAACTGCCATCTACCAGAATGCCTAAGGTAAAAAAGGCACACAACACTAAGTGTTGGTGAGGATACGGAGCAGTATGAGCTCTCTTACATTACTGGAGAAGTTTTAATCCGTGCCGCCACTTTGTGGAATGTTTGGCAATATTTACTATAGATAAACCTAGATCTTCTGACATAACGATTCTACTCCTAGGAATATACTCCACAGAACAGCACAAAATGAAAGCAGCTTCTCTCCCTGCAGCCATACCAAATTCCATTGCTAAGTGAGTTAACACTCTTCCATTTGATTTTAATTTTTGTAATTTTTGTTGGCATGTTGATATTCCTCACCTGAGGAATTTTCTACTCCCTTTACTCCCTGCTTAGTCCTTGTGCCTGTAGACTTTCTACATTTCCTTACTTATTTTAGTGAGCCATCCTGAGGGAATGGAAGTAAACTGGCACGTTTAAACAACTATGCTTAACAAAAAAGTTTACACTTTACTAAATCGCTAATCATATAATTGGAGCACATTTAGTTGGAAATAATCAAATTACAATCAAGCCACTATTTGTGAAATATTTGTTTTCATGTTTCCATGTACCTGCTGATAAAAGTAGTAAAAGTGCTACTACATATGCAATGTAATTTGATGATTATAATCTATAAAATATAAAATATGTAATATTCTCATAAAATTAAAATAATCTAAGTCAAAACATAATTATCTACCTCAAAAATGTTTATAATTTTAGTAACTTTATTATTTTTTACTCTATTTTTTTTAAAGTAGGCTCTACACCCAAAGTGGGGCTTAAACTCATGACCCTGAGATCAAGAGTTGGATGCTCTGCTAATCCTAATTTGAGGAACTTTAAATGTTTGCTTAAAATAACAGTAAGAGATGTGATACATGTCATAAGTCCAAAATAAGCTTGTCTTTAATACATGCTTTACAAAGCATGTATTAAAGACACATTCAATATGAGTATAGTTACTGAAATACCACTAATACTAATGAAGTACATACCTTGCAATGTAATTTCCCTTATAAATATGTGAAAATTAATTCTCTTTAGAAAACTGAAGTCTCTGGGTATTACTGATAGATAGTTTGAAAGTACACTGAGACACATATACACACATAAACACAATATATACAATATCTCTGCTAAAACAAAATAAAAAAACATATGACTTCTATATATACTTTATTTTAAAAATGGAATGCTATAGGCATTAGGCTATACATTGCTAGCAGTATTTTGGAGGTTTATCCTTATTATCAGAGAACTCTAAGACAAAGGACCACAAGAAATCCTAGTTGGCATATCATGCAGTT
The DNA here is from genome assembly GCF_011100685.1 of Canis lupus familiaris. Lineage (NCBI taxonomy): Eukaryota > Metazoa > Chordata > Mammalia > Carnivora > Canidae > Canis > Canis lupus. The sequence goes on along the minus strand of NC_049254.1, from coordinate 4,640,140 downwards.
CTCACCATTTGATGAAACACTGAATTGTGTCTTGTGTGACAGAAACTGATATTAATGTAATTGACTACCTTTCCCTCATCAGTGTTCAATAGTCTGTAAGTTTGGATAAACCTGAATGACTTATCAATAAAATATGTATTCTGCAACATTTCTCAAAATGTTAGAATTCATGAATTCAAGAAATTAGGGTAGACAATATTATCACTGCTTTCTTAGATGCTGTTCTACAGTTACGAAAATTAAGTTTTGATGTCATGTAAACAGAGAAGGCAGGAAAGATTAGGGAATTAAAACATAAAAAGAAAGGAAAAACCTAAAAGGTAAGGGTAAATAACCATGAATGTTTTGTTTCTTCAGAGTAATCTATTGCTAACAACCCACGACCAAATCCAAGTCTATTGAACTTGTAGGTTGTGCTTCAAAATATTCAACCTAACCTTCCTTGGAGGAGAATACTATGAAGTTCTCATGAGATAATGTATATAAAATTGTCCTGTTACTAGTTCTAATTTCTTACTTCCATCGAAGAAATGTTTAAAGTGGACTTCCTTTTGAATAAACAAATAGGAAAATCATCAGACCTAAAAAAATATATTGTAGGTTATACAAATTTATCCTAAAGAATCAGAGGAAGGGGATTTGGTTCTGAAAAGGATAGAATAGGCAAACTGTGTCCTTTTTCCTGCTTATCTACAAAATCGGAGCACAGTATACCCAGCGGATATTTGAGGACTCTGAAAAGTAAGCCGAAGCAAGTATCTTGGAGAAGATCAGAATGTGCAGTACTGAGTTGGGGATGAGCTGCCCATCCTCTGTCTTCTCTCCCTCTTGTCTCCCCCAACACTTGGAGCCTGGACTGAGTAGACTGAACAGCTGGAAGTGGACACCAGGTCACAGGGAGAGCTCTAGGACCAGCCTGCTCATCCATATTCTGGAAGTGAGAAATACAACTCCTAATGCTCAGGAAAGAATGTGAAAATCCCTTCCTCCTTTGCTTCTTTCTTCTCTTCCTTCTGTCTGTCCCTCAAGTGATCATGCGGTAGTGGTGAGGGCTGTGGCAGCTGGGAATGAAAGCTCACAGGTGCCAGAATACTTAAGAGGGGAAAACTTCCTCTCTATTCACTCACACTGTGGTTTTGAGAGGGTAGAGTCAACTCCCACCAGCTGCATTCCTTTTCCTCTCTGCCCTTGTCTCACTTGGCCCTGGATGTCTACCCAGTTGATGACAGTTTACAGAGAGTGGAGTACATAAAAATTCAGCCAGCCTTCCAGCTAAGAGACCTTAAAGAGGAGTCCATAGTGAACCAGAGAGTACTTGGAAGAATATGGAGAGAGAGGAGCTTGAGAAATCAATTTCATAGGCTTGTTTTTGAATTCCTGGGTTTACTTCCAAGCTGTACATATGTGGATTTGATTCTATTTAACGCACCAAAGACTTTGAGGACTGAACCAAAAGACCACCACTCAGGTCTCAGACTAGCAGTGAGATCTTGAACTTTTGGTTAGGTAAAGAAGAACCTAGAAACTAAATACTACTTTTTTTCTTTTTACTATGTGCCATAGTAATTGATATAATAGAGATATATACAGAAAGCCACCTAAGTTAATGGTAACACATGTAAAGTGGACATGTTAGATCTTAATCTTCCACTATTTTTCTCATTCATAGACTCCTAACTTCTGTGTTGAAGATGATTTGAAAAAAGCACATTCCTTCAAGAGATGGATAATTGTCAAGGACACGGCATTACTTGGAAAGTGAAGTCAGAAATACTTTAGTAGTCTGAGGTTTGTGACATGCAAAATTAAAATTCTAAAGAGAGAATTCTAAAAATTCTAGCATGAGGGTAAAGTAGTGGAGGTATGGAAACCAAAAGGTTTATAAGAGCAGTTTTTATGATTAGACACCATTGTTATTTTTATTACCACTTATTAATATTTTGCAAGCAATCTGGTAATAATACTGGCACCATATTAAAAGTTGAGCATATTTTTTTTCAACAAATACAGATCACCTTTTCTGTGCTCTAACATTCATCTTCTAAAGTGATTCTTAACTAATTTGTTACTCCCAGGTATATTTTAGTCTTAAACTTAGCCACACTATTATGACTATTTCCTTCATGTTTAGCACTCCTTTTAAAAACGTATTTGTTGCATCCATCACCATATTCCAGTTACTCCGAAATTAGTTGACACTTAAAAGTTTTTTACCTAATCAGAGATTCTTATTTCACTATTTTCTCTAGACATCCAACTGTAATGACAGTTTCTAGCTTTGTCTTCAATATTCTTTTCTTGTAATACCCTTAAGCCCACCTAAATTTACTTTAATGATTATGAAAAACTATCCCAAAGAGAAAACACCCAGTGATTCACTGTAAGATATTGTACTAACACTGACAGCAAGACCATTTATAGTTATTGAACATTCAGAATGAGCCAAATAATTGTGCAAAATATTTCATACATAATTTTTTAGTTATTCTTATAAAAACAAGTTATGGGGGGGGGGCACCTGGGTGGCTCAGTTGGTTAAGCTTCTGCCCTCAGAGTCTGCTTTTCTCTCTCTCCCTGTGCCCCTCCACGTGCTTCTGCTCATGCTCTCTTTCTTTTTCAAATAAATAAATAAATCTTTAAAAAACAAAGAAAAACCAATTACAAAGGATAATAAAGATTATATGGCCCTTGGAACTAGATTACTTGGCTTTGAGTTCTGTTCTGTATTTTACCAACTCTCATTTCAGGCAACTTATTTTTCTGTGCATCATTTTCCCTCTCTGGAAAATGGGGATAAATGATAGCTCAGAGAGTGTTGTGAGAATTTAATGAGTTAATATGTGCAAAGTGATCAGAAGGGTGTCTAGCACATTATTACTTAGATGAAGAAGGTAAAGTTAAATGATCTTGAGTAACCTGCTATGGCAGATCGTGTTTTCCAAAAACAGCTTCAACAATATCTCCTACTCTCCGCCCTTCTGACAATGCTTCGAGGACATTGTTTCCACAAAGAGTTCAGGTCTATATTCCCCATCTCCTGAATCTGGGTGTGTTTGTGACTACAGGAAGTCTATATGATTTCCTAGGCCAGGTCATAAAGGGTGATAGAGCTATTCTTCTTGGGATGCTATGTTTAGAAACTATCTGCCATCCCAGGAGGAAGGCCACATAGCCATGGAGAGGCCCAGATGGGGAACTGAGGCCCTTGGCCCCCAGCGCTGGCTGAGCTCCCATCTGACAACCAGCACCATCTTGCCAGCTGAGTCAGTGAGCTACCTGCACTGTAGATTCTCCGGCCCCTGATCTGATGCTGCATGAAGCAGACATGAGCTGTCGTTGTTGAGCTTTGTCAAAAATTCACCTTTATAAGCAAAATAAATGATAGCTGTTATTTTAAGGCATTAAACTGCAGGCGTGTTTTCTTATGAAACATTGAGTAACTGCAACACTTGCTTAAGGTCATATGGTAGGAGACCCAAAGTTAAGACCCAAGTCCTTTCAAATTCATAATCTGAGTTCTCATCATAGAGTACACTGGTTACTCATTTATCTTGAACACACCTATTCTATAATCCAGAGCACTGATGAGTGAACCACAACATTTAAAGGACAATTGGTAATGGCGCTTGGATTATGAATAACTGTTATAATAAAAAAATACTCTTTTTATAGGATTTCATTGACAGATACGGTTTTTACTAATGCTTTCATGTTTTCTTAGACACTTATCTTTTTTGTAAGAAGCATAACAAGTATATCTTTATTTAGGCCATTAGAAATAAAAATGTATTTCTACAACTTTTATTTCATAAAAAATGCTTTTGTGACAACCTCATTCTATGGAAATAAGACAAGACGTTTTATCTTTCAACCTAGAATTAAAGAATAGATGCATTACAAAATGGCTCGCATGCATGCATGATTTGAACATTGTGAGCAAACTTACTCATCACTGCACTAAGTCTCAAGTACTCTGAGACCTCAGTAAAGTTTGACAACGATATCTTCTGCTGGCTTAGGAACAAATTTATAATCCATTCTTTAAACTGACAATTGCGAATGTCCCAATGTCATGTATTTGTGGCATTTCTGTAGCCAAATAGTGTAGAAAACTACGTAAAAATTATTGAAGTATACACTATAAATTTTTACTAATAAGAAAAGCATATGTTTTCTTTTTATAGTTACTAAGCATTATTGATAATTGATATAATCATCACAATTTGTCTACAACAAATTGGTGTTTTATAAATATTATTCTATTTAAGCCTTACGAAAATCCAATGATGCAGATATTAACATTTTCATTTTACAAATGAGGAGATGAAGGCTTTAACAGTTGCTTAGGGTTCTATGAGCAAGCCAGGATTTCAAACCAGGTCTCTCTGATTCTTTTGCCCAAACTTTGCTTGGAATAATACCTTGTCATTAGGTGAATATACATGTATATACACAAACATGCACTTATACCTATATATATATATAAGTGTATATATAAATATGTTAGATATATGAAGATATTCCTGGCAATACTTATACATATTTATCCTTCCAAGTAATCTACTATTACATTTATCATCTGCATTCCACATTTTGACATCTTTTATTTATTTCATTTAAGAACTACATTGTAAATTACTTAAAAATAAAGTTTTTTTTTTGTATATGCTATTGCACCAGGAATATTATATACTTAGCAGAAGCTCAAATATCAGCTGTATGGGTTACCTTTATATATAATTAAAATGCTTATTAGTCAAAAATATGTAAGAATATTATAGAAGAAAGCTTGGCAGAGTAGATATTAAAAATATTTACCACTTTCTTTTCTTAAAGACTATAAAGATTAAATATTATAATATCATTTAAATTCTCTAAGCTTTTTCATCAAATCTCCATCTAGCAATATTATTAAACATTCAGATACCTATTATATTAGTAAATATTAGCAAATATTCAGATAATATCTGTTTCTATTTTCTGTACATGCCCAAAATGATTACTTATATGAATAGTTGAAATATGAATGGGTGTTTTCAATGTATTTCCACCATAAGTAGCCCTCTATAGTGAAACTCTAGTGCTTGAATTTCATACTTTGAGTTTTACTTTGTGTTCAATATCACAATTAATGTATGTTGAATAACAACTAAATCCTAAATTGAGCTCAATGTTAGAACAGTATCTTCTGTCCAGTACAAGTAGAGTACCTACACGGATCCAGCATGGTTTACGTATAACAGATTCTTAGGGATCACAAACGCACATTCAAGGATGCTGCATGCAACAACAGTAGACACTCAAGATTCGGAACCTCCAATACATTGTTTCAATAGCTTTTTGTATTTATGGCTGTGTAATCAGCAGAAACTAAGATGTGCAGGTTGTACAGATGTGATGTTTCTGATCAGAATATGGTGTCTTAATTTGATTCATATCTAGTTCCAACATGTACAGCTATTCCATGTATTAATGCCATTGGCCTGAGCCTGAATTTCCCAATGACTATTTTATATCCAGGCAGATCACCTGTAAGCTGGTGCTTGGATAATCCAATTTTCAGAACAAGCAGGAGCTTTTCTGAAAAACCAGTTATGGCATTTCATGAAGTAAGTGTTTCTGTTGGAAAATTTGGAACTATAGAGGCAGTTTTCTATTTTAGCTATAAATCTCAGTAATCAGAAGCCATATATTCACCAAATTTTTGTATAAGTCTTTTATATCCATGAATATGTGAATATTTTAAATATGATAAATATTTTAAATATGGTAAATTATTCCTAGCAGATCTTCCTTTATGCAACTTCAAATTCTCTAATTAATCTATTTCACACATTTTCATATCAGATTGTCTTAAATTGGGACATACTACAGATACTTAGGTAAATAGGCAATGAACCAAAAAAAAAAAAATTCATTATCAACACAAACCAGTTTTTCTCTCATGTCTGTTCCAAGTGCATATTACATAGGCCTCCATTAAAGCAGGCATTTGTTTTTGCAGTGCTGATTCTAGGGCCACCTCAACACCAGTATGCAAGCACTTGTAAGAAGAAATCATCTTTATGTTAAAATTCTCATTTTCTTACTACAATGGTTAGCATATATTAGGTGCTCAATAAATATTTGCTAAATGATTAACCCAAAAAATTGTGGTCTTTGATAGTCTTTGACGTACAAGACCAATTTTTAAATATACAGTAAATATTACTAAATTATAAATATTCTGATACAGTTTCTTTAAGGAGGCAGAAACACTTGCAAAAGATACCAGGAATTAACATAAAATTTTACTATATCTGCTATCAAAGAAATATTATATTCAAGTACTATTTGGAAAATTAATCCTAAATTGTAATACATGCTTTTATTTTGAAGCCTGCAATTTTAGAACTTTTGTCTCAAATTGCTGTATTGACAAATATATTCAGCTTCCATGTTTGACTGCATATTTAAATTTGAATGAATGTGTAATTTTCCTTTTTTGCACCTTTACAAATAGGAAAATATAAAAATAACAGCTCTATTGCAAAAATCACTTAGCTGATACTGCATTTTCAAGTACAATCACCTTTGATTATTCTCAAGTGGAACAACTTTGGTAAATGTATAATTGACTGCAGTTACTCTTCACTCAGCATATAATAGAGAAGTCATGGGTAGAGACTGTGTATGACACGGTGAAGAGGTAATGAGTATACACCTCAAGTTACATGATAATATTAGACACTGTATGATTAAATACCTCATGAATAGTAGGGATAATAAATGCCTAGAATTTCAAGAAGAAACATGTTAATAAGGAGTGCAGTAGCTAAAACCAGCCTAGAAGTGTGGCATTTTAACTGGTCCTTTTCTATGGAGAAGTAAAATGGGAAAAATAATGAGAAAAAAAGATGTGGAGATGAAAATGAGTATCACAAGTTCCTAAAAAAAAGAGGAAACCAGCTTGGATAAAATAAAGAACTGCCAGGGGAAAGGAAAATTGAAAGTAGTTATGGTGAGTTATGGTGAGTCAGAGTCTTCTACAATAGCTTAAAGAATTTCCTGTTTACATTAAAGAACACAGAAGTGTTTGAACGAAGAAACACAGTTTAATTTAAGCTGGAATCTGTTGACAGCATAACAAATCTATTAATCTATTCTACAAGATAAGGGAGCAGACCAAGTAGGAGACCAAGGAATTGATCCTGAGAAGAAATACTTAACATCAAGGATTGTGGTAGTGAAAAGAAGAAAAAGTGACATTACGGAGAAAAAAAGAAAATCATTTTAAGGTGGTGTGGATAAACAAAACAAAACAAGAAAAACAAGGTGGGGGTTATGTATAGTTTTAAAAATACCTATTAATTACATTTAATATACTCAGCGATGTCGATTCTATCACTATGGATAGGGTTTGGGGCTTTTGACACAGATATCTTATATTCAAATCCCACTGGTTGATATATACTGCCTTAGGTTTTTTTTTTTTTTTTGTTTTTGTTTTTGTTTTTGTTTTTTTTTTTGTTTTTTTTTTGCCTTAGGTTTATTTAGAGTTAATTACTTAACTCTGCAAGTCTGAATTTACTCAACTGTAAAAATAGAGATGAAACCAAACCTTCCTGTGGGGATGATGCACAATACAATGTACGTAACATATTTAGCTAATGGCTAGCTAGCTATCATGAGCAATGGATGAAGGCTAGACTGTGTTTTAAGGTCAATCATTCCATAAATAGTGACAAGAGAGAAACTCTCCTGTACCTAAAATATTAGGAAAACCCCTGTGACGGATAACCAAATATCCCAGTCATGTATATTACAGATGAACTTCCATTTCTCAAAAAATGGAATTTTAAACGCATGATATATTACTATACTTCATAAATATATTCATACACAATAAAAAAGCACTTTAAGATTTAACATACTTATGTTGTTTTGTAATGTCTGATTTTATTCAAATATTGATACTCAATATTTTTAGACTTTTATATTCCTCATAGTAAATCAAATAAAAATGAAACCAAATTTAAAACGTAGATTAGGTTTGCTTTGTGGCAGAAACGTAATTCAGGAGAAAGAAATCTTGACACATGTTTCAATTTGGCAGAATAAAAGTTTTTGTTTGAGACAAGTGAATTTAATTTTTGGTAACCAAATTCGTTGTTTGAAGTCTAAGATTCACAACAGAGTTATTATACACATATAATTGCCCAGTTTTATACAAGGCTGGTAGATAGCTCTACAACATATCCAACAAACATTTCTCCCTTTACCCTCCTACTCTTTAGGAAGATCACATCTTCTAAACCATTCTAAGCAATTCACTTAAATATTACTAGGGAAAACCAGACCTGTTATAAAGAGATCCATTTAAAACCTGTCCTAGTATGAATCCATTCAACAAACATATTGTGTGCTCATTTAGTCAATCAATTCTGCTTAGTGCATCAAAAGTCTTTGATCTGTGAAATCTCTTTTTTTATTTTTCATTTCTTCACAATTCCTTTTATGGGATTTGAATGTTTTCATTCTTTTCCTCATGATGATGGAAAATAATTTATCATAGGAATCCAGGAATGGTTTTTTTTTTTTTTTTGTTAAAATTCTCAAGAATACAGGCCTTCCTTTATCCATCTCAGATATAATGTAACATTTAGATGCAGAGACCCTAGTGTCAAATATACTGGATGAAAATCTTGACCCATCCACTGATTACGTAACCTTAGGAAAGTTAGTTAATTTCTCTGTCTCATTTTCTTATCTATGAAATAGTTGTGAAAACAGCATTTATCTTCTAAAAGTATCTTGATAATTAATGGAGTTAATATTTCTAAAGAACTGAGTACCTCACACACTGTGTAATGATTCCCTTATACATGATTTTATCTAACCATGTAAAGGATCTTCTTATTTTAAAGCCTAACATAAGAAATGAAATGTTAAAAAAAATAAAAAACAAGAAATGAATTGTTATTTGGAAAATAGTTATTCGATACATAAAGCACATAATTTATAATTTCATCTTTTCTTAAATAAAACAGTGTCATCTTTCATATGTATAAAATCTGCTCTTTTCCAAAGTTCTAGACTATTTTCAAAGTTTAAAATAGCTATAATTAAAAAATAGCTATAATTTAATTAAAAATTACTTAAAACACAATTATATAAACTTTTATCATATATATCTCTTACCCATCCTTTTTCAAAGCAAAAAACTAATATAATAGGGACTATGAAATATTGAAGCCATTAGTGACCATAAGACAATCTTTCACAGCATTCCTGTTTTACAAACAAGACAGAACTTTATAAAGATGCAGCTCATTCTTCAGAATTTTCCCTTGAGACAATAACAGAGCTGGATGTAGAACTCAAGCCTTCTGACTCCCTGGATTTCCTGGAGGAAGGATTTCCTCCACACTGCAATCATGCCTCAGATCTCTATACATTAAATATTTCATTAGCTTTCTCTTATCTCTCCTTCTCCTTGAAGTATCATAATTTGAGCCACCTGTAGTATTTCTGAAGTCAAGACACTATGGCTTGGTTTAAAACTGGGTATGATGACTTGCTTTGTGGCAACTTCTCCACCCTTATGAACCATCTGTATAATCCTCAAACGTCTTATATTGGTCTCCTAATTTTGCCTTCACCCAGCAAATTACTACATCATTCCTGTGGTCCTAACCCCAAGTGGATGCTCTGTCCCTTTATCTGCAAGTCCACATCACCATCATCTTTTGCATAAATGATTCCAATGACTCTTTCCACTTTTCACCCAGAACCTTACTATAAAGTTTTGACACTAGAGTAAGAGTGATTTCTTAAAAATGTTAAGGCAGCATTTACAGGCAGAGACTTTAGATAAAATATTTTTACCTTACTGCTTAAACCCTCTGATTGCTAGAATTACATTTTGAATAAAACTTAAATTGCTTACATAGCTTAAAATGCAGTTCTGCAAGATCTGGCTCCTGCCTACCTCTCCAATCCCTCTCCTCCACCCTCATTTTGTTCCAGTCATACTATCCCTCTTACACCTTCTGGAATATACCAAGCTATTTGTGCTTTAGAATCGATTCTCTAACTAGTCTCTAGCACATCCTGTGTTCTTATGTTCTGCATAATATTACTGCAAGTTGAATTTATTTTGTTCTTTTATTAGTTTGTACTGCTATTCTTGAGAGCAGGAAACATCATTCTTGTTCATGACTTCTCCTCTGTGCCTAGAACAGAACTTGGCAATACAAGTTTGCTCAGTAAGTATTTGTTGAATGGGTGACTATGACTTTTATAGTCAATATAGGATCAACTACCTTCCAGGTCAATTATCAGTAAATTGTTATCACTATTTACTAGAGAAGATATATTCCTTAATATTCTTTCTTCAACATACCTTCAGCATGCCCTTACCAGAGCTTAGACCTAAGATTTCTTCAGAGTATTTTCGATCCATTTCAACAGTTCTTAGGTCTACCATAAACATGATCTTTGTTTACAGAAAGCCTATGTTGAGTATCATAAAAGAGTGTCTTGTGTGAAAAGTATATATGTAAGAGTTCTATCTGAGGGGCAATATTCATTTATGTCTCTAGACTTTCACTGATTTTCCTTACTTCATAAAATGCAATTTTCCCCATTACTCTGTCATCTCCTTGAGGCTTCTTTTGCTTGCCTGGAACCCTCAGATGTAAAAGCAACATTGTCAGCATGTTTGGTTATGTGTGTGCCCATTAGAGTGCCTAGTTAGAGTAACTTGCCAACGATGAGCAATCAAAAATTATGAGCTAGTGATGAAGATTCTGGTCCTTATGTGCCTGTGTGCCAGTGTTAATTCGGGCAGTGAGGAATTTATGTCTTCCCTGGGTATTGGGTGTTGGGAAATGCAAGGGCTATGTGTTGCTGCATATAACAGCACTTTCTTAATTAAGATTGGAAGCCAGAATTAGCTTTACTCAATATGTATTATCGCCTTACAGATGAGAACACTGAGGCAGTGCAGCATGATGAAAGATGCCAGCAGTTTAATTACAATATCTCAGTGTTATATAAAAAGATAATTGTTACTTTAACTTGAAAAGAGGGTTATTAAATTATTGAAAAGAACTTAATAAAAGAAAAACTTAATATTTGCTTTCTGTAGGTGTTTCCAGTATATTTCCTTTTTTTTTTTTTTTAAAGATTTGATTTATTTATTCATGAGAGACACAGAGAGAAGCAGAGACACAGGCAGAGGGAGAAGCAGGCTCCACACAGGGAGCCCGATGTGGGACTCCATCCTGGACCCTGGGATCACGCCCTGGGCCAAAGGCTGATGCTCAACCGCTGAGCCACCCAGGCGCCCCTCCAGTATATTTCCTAATTACATAATAATACTTTTAGACATGTTTACTTTTCTTTAATAATAAATAATACTGCAATGGTTGTATATTTTTATTTTTTACTAGGAGGTAAGCCAATGTGAATCAGGTGAATCAGGACTTACACAGTGTATAGTGTACAGAGGATAAGAGTACCTGAATTAAAAATTCAAGTTTTTATAAATATCATTAATAGATTTTAGGTTTTAGGTAAATTTTAGTTTTCCTATATTGATTATAGTAACTATAAAAATAATTTAAATATTTTATAAAATATTTAAGATTAAAGAAGCAAAGCCAATGCTAATCAAAAGACTCCCCAAGATAATTTTTCTGTCTTATCATTTTTAGAGATGTGTTTCAGGAGTAAACTACTTTAGTGATTTGTGTTAAGAGACTTTAGAAAAACTGACAAGGGTTACTGCTTGATAATTTATTGGCGGAAACAAAATTCTCATTTACTGAATTCTATAAGATATATCTTGATATCCTGAAAACACTCATGTTGAAATGCAGGACAAATATCTAACTGATAAATTAGCTTTTGTTTCTTGGCTATTGAAAAATAGATAAAATTCACAAACTGAGCAATTAGACATGATTTCTTCTATTTCCTAAGATGCAATGTGATTATAATTTATGTGTAATTTCTGAACCACAGTACCTTATGCTTTTTGCCAAATGTTTCCAACTTACACCAGTCATATACTTTGGCCTAATTAAAAAATACATTGCACAGAACTCTCAGATTTTCACAACAACTGTGCTATCATTGCCTCCAGCAGTCGATCAAAGCTATGTCCACGCTGGCCCTGTAGTAGGTGTTTATGAATATACCTATTTCAACCAGTAGACTTCAGGCTCCTGGTGTGCAGAGAATATGCAATATTCATCTGTGTATCCTCTTAGACCCAACAGAGGGCCTCCTGAATGGTCTGCTGAGCACTAGTAAACTTTCAGCAAATACCTATTGAATTAAATTGGATGAGAAAAATTATACTAAGAATCTGGGTAATGGAGAATGTCAGTCACTGTGTAACTAAGCAGTACAGGGGAAAACGCTGAGTGTGCATGCTTGCATTGCTGGAGGGCACACAGGCACAGAGGCTGCCAGATTTAAAGCATTACAGGATAGAAATATATAATTTACCAAGCACTTAATATGTATCAGGCATGCGGTAAAACACCATACATGCACCATCTCGTTCAATCGATCACAGCCACTTTGTAAGGTAGGATTTTATCTCATTACAATATACATAGAACCCAGAGGCCATTTGGTGTAATGGTTAAACTTAATGCATTCTGCTTTCAGACTTGAGTTTGATTCCTGATTTTGCCAATTAAAATCACTGTAGCACCGACACAGGTAGAAGCCTAGTTGGTAACTGGGAAATATTTCTCAAAATGTAAAACAACATTCTTTGACATCACTTTCAATTTTTTTTTATATAAGTCGTCTTATATTTGTATGACAGCCTGGTATTTAAGACCCTTTATCGTTTGGTCCTGAGAAGCCTTCATAACTCCTTGCCTATTGTATCAATCAACACGGCCACCTTAAACTTTCTGTGCCCCAAATCTACTGTGCATCCTCCAGGGCCTTTGCAGATACTTCTCTTTAACCTAAAATACCTATTCAAAGTTGACCTCAAATCACAGTTTCTTCATGAGATCGAGACTTTTCTCTTTAAAAGGCAATTGTTGCCACCATTGTTCTCCATGATTTATCTGCATCAATTAAGCTTCATATTAAAGTTAACCTGTGGTCATTCCCCAGTCCCCTACACTAGCTAAGGCATTCTTTGAGGTCAGAGACAATTACCAGATTCCAATGTATATTTTTTACATTACAAAGAACATATTGATATCTGAAATTAAACATTAGTTGTTTAAAGAACTAATATAACTCCACAGACGTTAAGACTGATGAAGATGGCAAACCTAGATCAGAATGCATACTGTCTTGTTCTAAATTCAGTCCTCTAACAAGTGGTTCTCAACCCCAGAGGCAGATTAAAATCACCTCAGGAAAAAATAAATAAATAAATAAATAAATAAATAAATAAATAAATAAATAAATAGAAAGAAAGAAAGAAAGAAAGAAAGAAAGAAAGAAAGAAAGAAAGAAAGAAAGAAAGAAAGAAAAGCACCTCAGGAACTCTGGAAGTTACTGATGGCCTAGTCATACCCCAGACCAATTAAATCAGAATGTCTGGGAAGCATAGGTGAGGCCATTTCTCAACGTTTCCAAGGTTATTCTAATTATTCTAACGTACAGCCAGGGTTGACAAGTACCATGACATGACATGTGTGTTCCCTGTAACCCATTTCTAACTTTCGAATGAAAATGAGAAAAATAATACCCAGATAATTGCCTTGTTTTCACCCCCAGATTATGTGCATTCTATGAAAAAACAGCCATTGCTTCCAGCCATGGCTCATTAATGGTTTAATGATAATAAAAACCATATTCATTATTATGTTACTATTTTCAGACAAGATGCTTGCTACTAGCTAAGGGGAAGACTTGCTGGGAGAACTCTCCTCCAACTTTCTCTTTGTCTCACATGTGCCTGTACCAACAACTCTAATGCCTCAGGGGGCCTGGTGTTCTGCTCCACCAGGGAACTTGGCTCAACAGTGTATCTAATAGAACTGTTTTAGAAAAGAAGAGTGTTAGTCTTGCTTGGTTAACTGAGGAGAAAGCAAGCAGTGAGAGCAAGTTGAATAAATACCAGACCCTTCTGTGTCACAGTCACCATCCAAGTTGAAGGAAATTACAAATACCTAAGTATCAACTCCCAAACCAGTGAAAACTATCTTGTTTCCCTAATTTTGAGTTCACTCTTACACAAAGTGTATTCAGACACTGGCACTTTTAACGTTAAGTCTTTGGCTTAATGACTTTGCATTATCATTGGCTTGGTTATTTCAAAAACAACATCAGGCAAAGGAAAGAAGTAAGAGTAAGAAAAGCTCCATTCTATTAAGTTTGGTTTTTATGCCTATGTAAACTTGGTTTTGGTTCCTTCAGCCAAATGAGAATCTCAGGAAATAAAAGGATCAAAGTGAAGTGCTCACTAGTTTCACCTTATCCCCTTAGGTCTTCTTATGATGCAGCTGAGCAATCCAGGACACTATTTTTGTCATAGCCTATGCAGACTTGGCAAAAGTGGAACCTGGGGTAGAGAGTTTTCTACCTGTTGGTCTAGAATGTAAAAGCCGAAAGGTGGAGCAGCAAGCAGATGAGAGCTATTAGCTATACTGAATCTAAAATCAAAGGTATGCCGGATATAGATGATAGCACTAGGAGAATTTAAACAGTCACAGACATATACAGTTTTTTCCCTCCTATATGGGTTCTTACAGCTCTAGCAATGTTTTCAGACACTAGGATATCTTAAAGATGTCTTCTAACTAAAGAGTACCCTTATTTCTCTCTTTGAAACATAACAAACCCTTTAAAACTGTTTCAAGAAGCTGAGCTAGGATATAGAAGGCCACACTGTTATATTAATTGGGGTTCCTTTCAATGTTGACCCTGAAATAAAAATCCAGTCTAAGTTGTTTACTTGGAAAGTGAAGGGGGCCAGGTGGGTTTGGAGGTGGATTATGAGACAAGGAAGGAAGGTAGCACATTCAAAAAGATATTCTAAGCCAGCTACCAGTATGGATGATACTGGAGTTTAATCCGGCTGGAAAACTATGCAAGTCCAGAGCAGAGGAGGCACCTGAGAATTATCCCACCAAAGAGGTGAGGAATTTGGTTCCAATTCTCATCAGTCATTCACTGAAGGCTGCTCCTGGGCATATTTATTCCCTAGAAAGTAAAATCCAGCCCCAAGAAACTAGTGAATTCTGAAGTGGTAGGAGTGAAAAGGATGAGACATGATAGCACCTGCTACAAATGTACATTTGGTTATTGAGTACTGTTCCTTTCAGAATCATAGTATGTCCTCTCTGGGATTTTCATACGCTCTAGGGATTTTCAAATTAACCGTACTCTCATAGGCACTCTCTATTGACCCTGCCCCATTGCTATTTCTGGGGTCAATTTATGAGGGATTGTGGTAATTCTATTCAGGTGTAATTGGATCCTTATTCATCACATACATATTATATACTGTCACCCATAATTCAACAAAGTTCTATCAAATTAGAAAACCCTGAACTCTTAGAAGAGCACACGATATTTTTTTTAAGCAAATCTACAGGCATCTTGAGAATACTTTTTTTTTTTTTTTAATAAAAGGAGAAAGGTTTTATTTGGTAGAAGCTAAAATTTCTAAACTATGTAGAGACCACACAAAGACCTAAAATTTGAAATGGAAACAAGGGACCTATGATTGTTATAAGCTTCTCATGAAGCAAACCCTATAATAATTTTCCATCTCCAAAGTCAAAAGGATATAAAGGTTAAAAGTAAAAGGTCTTTGTGGTGAAAAGTGGAGGCAGATATAAAGGACATTTTTGAGGCTACATTCATCTTTCTAAAGAGATATAATTAGAATTGTATTCTGCTTTACCCATTTCTAGCCTACATCATAACATGGAAATACCCACACATTTAAAAAGCATAATTTTGTTTGGAGAAAATAACAACACAAAATTACAGGATTGTTTTTAATTTCACTGCTCACTGTCTATATATATATATATATATATACATATCCCTATATAAATAACAATAGCACTGTTTTAGGCAACAAAACTTACCTGACCTAACTTTTGTAGGATCTGCATGATTCTGCATTTTGAAAGCAAGCTTGTGTTTTCCAAGGTATATTTCTTAAACAATTTAAGACAGTATTTAAAAAGTATTTTGTGGGATCCCTGGGTGGCGCAACGGTTTGGCGCCTGCCTTTGGCCCGGGGGCGATCCTGGAGTCCCGGGATCGAATCCCACGTCGGGCTCCCAGTGCATGGAGCCTGCTTCTTCCTCTGCCTGTGTCTCTGCCTCTGTCTCTCTCTCTCTCTCTCTCTGTGACTATCATAAATAAATAAAAAAATAAAAAAAAATAAAAAGTATTTTGTGATACTGATAGTCTTCACTCATACTTGTTGATACATCGCATACTATAGAATCTCCATAAAGTCTGAAACATAGATAATATTATTTATTTTTTACAGATAGAAATTGTCCTTGGTGGTGTTATATTTTCACATGTCCACACCTTTTTAAAAAATATTTTATTTATTTACTCATGAGACACAGAGACACAGGCAGAGAAAGAAGCAGGCTCCCCACAGGGAGCCAGATGTGGGATTTGATTCAGGGAATCTGCAACCACGCCCTGAATCAAAGAAAGATGATCAACCACTGAGTCACCCAGCCATCCCACATGTCCAGACTTTATAGACATACTGTAGAAGAGTTTCTAGTCTCCTTAGCAAAACAGAATGTAATAATGTCATGGTGGCAGATGACTTTCTCCATTGAAATTTGTTTCTTCCCCACAATAACATTTTTAAGAGCTATCCATGTTAAAATATATAGATGTAGTTGATTCACCGCAAATGTTTTTTTTTATTTTATTTTATTTTATTTTTTATTTTTTTGATTCACCGCAAATGTTGTTTAGCATCCCATTATATGAAAATTCTATAATGTGTTCATTTCTATATTGCTGATCATGAAGTTATTTAAAACTATTTGTTTTTTAAAATAGTGCTGTGATAAACCTCATTGCACGTGGTACCAGGTATGAGGGTAGGAAAATTTACTGGAAAATATAGAATTTCTGGATCATAGGCTATATACTCTTCAGCCTTACGACATGCTACCAAATTTTTCTCAAAAATGATTAAACCAATTTATAGTTTCAACAACAGTGAATGAGAGTTCCTATTTCTCCACATCTTCCAACGTAGTTGGTATAATCGACATTTTGGATTTTTGCCAATCAGGAATGTGTGAGATGGTATCTTATACATTTTAATTTGCATTCTCTTGACTTCTGGGGAGGATGTGGATGACTGCATAATTATTTCTAATCATTTACTACCCTAACTATAAGAGGATTGCACCTCCCTACTCTACCTACCCACTGACATTATGTTGATCCTGTGTCTTGCCAATGTAAAAGAGGCACAAATGACATATCTCATTTCTAAGTAGAAGCTTCAAGAGCCATCGCATCCCTCTTTTCCCCTCTGCCTCCCAACAACAAATATCAGAAAAGGGCTGGTCCTCAACTTGCATTACAGAATGAAGGAAAGACATAGGGCTCAGCCCCATAGCAAACATAATATAAACAAAGGGTGAAGCCACCATTGAGATATTGAGCCTTTTGTTATCACATTACCTAATTAATGTAAAAGACTTATTACATGAATTAGTTCTGAAAATATGGTATTCCTACCTAAACAAACAAAATACCCCTAAAATATATAAGTATCATCTCCAAGGCCAGGCTACAGAATAGTTATTGAACTGGGAAGATGATAACTGGTATATGGTGGAGAAACACTTGTAAATTGATAACATACCAAAATGGTTTATAGTTATAGATGAAAAGACTGGGAAATTAAATGTTATTTATGTATCTTACATGCTACTGACTATATTGGACAATGTCACAAGAAGAGATAAGTTCAAACACACACAAAATTGGCTGTTTTGCAAAGAGCAATGGAAGTGAATAAATACTCAAGATTCATGTCTTGTAGGGTTGAAAGAATTGACTGTTTCTCATCTCTATCCATTGAGAAATGTTTTCAGTGGCAAGGCTGAAAAACTAACTCAAGGGTTAGGCTACCACACATTTTATTAAAACTTTTGAACTGATTGATTTGGCCCCCCAATAAATCCTTTAAGACAAAATGGCTAAGGGAAAATATACTAAAGGTATGGGTTTCTTAAGATCTAGGTACTGACAGTTAAATCGAGAAAGAGACATTATCGGGACAAGATTTATGAGTTTAGCACATAGAACAGGTTAGACTTAATGGATGAAAAGATAACCAAGTTGTTAAAGAGTTATGAGCTATACTTCCATAAAAGCTATTAGTCTGGATTAGAAAAGCTAAAAACTTAAGAACAACCATTAGGCCCAAAATGATATTGATAGGAAGCAGACTGAGAAATCAGCTGAGTTCCTGAAG
The DNA here is from genome assembly GCF_011100685.1 of Canis lupus familiaris. Taxonomy (NCBI): domain Eukaryota; kingdom Metazoa; phylum Chordata; class Mammalia; order Carnivora; family Canidae; genus Canis; species Canis lupus. The sequence continues at coordinate 4,621,686 of NC_049254.1, read as the reverse complement.
AAGGTATATTTTTCAAACATTCACTTTAAGATATGTCTAAGGAACATCTTGGGAAAGAAACGACAATCCAGACAGCAAAACCATAGGCCATAGAAACAGCAGACTGGGGAGTTATGTCCAGGGTGTAGAACCTAGAAAGTAAGAACAATTTCCTAATTTTGAAAACATACCACACTGTATTAATTTTCACTGCTTTAAAATAAACCTTTGATGACCTCCGTCATTTTTTTTTCTTTTTCAGAAGAATGACATTCAATCTCAAGATGTATTAAAAAAGTATTAGGGGTGGTTTGTAAAATAAAATACCATGGCAAAGGTAGATCTCTTCTATTCCAAAATAATGATACAGAAAACGATTTCAGGTATATATTTTTATACTTCTATTTATAAAATTACATATAACATCATTTTTAGTAATATATTAAACTTTTTTTCAAATAATGACTGCATTATATTACCTTGAGAAAAACTGCTGACTCAATTTAAACTATAACATAGAACTGAACTAATCCTGATACAGGAGCTGTTGCTGAACACTTGTCAGCTGCTGCAGAATTCATTGATTGCCTCAGACATCGATTGGTTAATTTAATGAAAAAGGAAGGTTTGAAGTCCGAAGAAATTTACAATGGTGACTGACAGGATCTTACCTGAAGTTATTATGTTTAAGAAAACACAGGTGTTCATATGTGTGCACACATGTACACCACACACACCCAACCAACACTGCAGAGAATAGCTGACATTTTTAATATTATAGAGTGAGGTCATCACTTTTAATGAAAGAATGTAAAAGACATTGACAAAGGAAAATCCTATCTAGAATAATATACCTATTTTTACATGAATTTATAAAGAATATGAGTAACATGAAATATTCTTTTGCGTTCTCTCAAAATGCACATCTGAGAGACTTTTGAATTAGAGTGAGGACACTTCCAACTCATATAGATAGGACATAAAATATAGCTGGACAACAACAGCACAATTTAGTGTAACTTCATTTTTTTCTGATCACAATTTCTCATCACAAATAAAGCCATACTAATTACTGATATTAAGATTTTTATTCCTGTTCTAGGTAGACAGAAATGGTCCATAGGTATGAAGTCATCACTGTTCACAGCATTTAAATGAAATGATACATAAAAATATCTATATTTACACATATGTGAAATACTTGAATGTTATGGTAGTAATAACAAAGGAGATTCATGTTCATGGTAGAAAATTCAGGATACAGAAAAGCAAAAATTTTTCATCAAATTAAATTAATAAAAACATCTGCAAATATTATATATACCCTTAAAATATGTTTATATGAACACAAAACAATTTTATTTAACATATAAATTCTATTACAAGCCATTATTTTAATAGAATAAAATATGAACATCTTTCTTTGTTCTTAAGTTGACTTCTACATAATCACTTTTACAGTTGGTTATTTTAAATATAAGATATACAATAATTAAAAAAAGATATACAATAATTTAATTAGTCAATTACCTCTTATTATACTTTATGTCATTTCTATTTTCTAACAGTTTTAACAAAAAAGATAAAGAATTTAGTTGGAAAATAGCTAATGCTCATTCAGATTATTTTCTTGGGATAAAGTCCTAACAGCATCGAGTAATGGTAAGCAATTACATTGTTTTTCAATATACTACTAAACTGCCAGCAGAAAGGTGTTGCTGATTCTAATAGTTTTATATGAAAGGAATACTCTTCCTGCCACTTAGTATCCCTATTTTCATATTACTTAATAAGTTATAACTTAAAGTTGTATAGCACTGTTTTAATTTGATTTTTTATCCTGGGCTCAAGCTCCTGCTTGGGAGCTGTGCACTAAGTGTGGATCTGCTTGTCCCACTCCCTCCCTCTCTGCTTCTCCCTCCTACTTGTAGGTGCAAGCTCTCTCTCTCTCTAGGGACTAAAAATTTTTTTTAAAAATAAATAAAATATATATACTCTTTCTCCATAAAAACAAAGGGGGAAACTATCATAATTGAACATTCCAATTACAAATTTTTGTTTTTCTTTCCTCTGGCAATTGGGTCCCCAGCACTTTGGGTCCCACTTTAGAGCAAAACAAAGGCTGTGGCCTTAGGTCATCACTCACATAATTCAGACTTTCTCACTTAAGACACTGAATTAGATTTATACTCAGTCTTTTCTGATATGAAGCCATGTGGGAAGTAACTGTTTGCAAGTTGCCAACTCTCTTAAAGGTAGTTTCTCCTGGAATAGACTTCCTGGAGCTACTTTCTTCTGCACAAAGTCCATCAGGGTTGGTTGAAACTAGAGTGATTTCTTGATTTATTTCTAACAAGATTAAGATGTAGCTATTTTGACTTCATTAATTTTCCATAATGACCAATGTTGTTTATGTCCCAGGAGAGAAACCACAATATGTTAACTAAAAAAAAGTATACCTCTCAACAGCTAATTGGTAACTACCAATTTATAAAAAAAGTCAACACAAAATTGACAATTCTGTGAATTTCTTAAATTTATATTCAATACTGTTCCCCTTTAGATAAGCAAGTTTGTAATGTGGAATTAAAATGATAAATTTTGGGAGAAAATCGGTATTCTTAATGAATTTCAGTGGGAAACAACTACTTATCACAGGAAAATGTTAGATTGTTATTTTATGAGGATATATTAGAAAGATATACTGATGCTATTTGAGTTGTAGAAAATATAAGCCAAAATAGCAAAATGAAAGAAATAAACACAAAGTGCAATTAAAAAAAAAAAAACTGACTTTCAGAAGGGCAGAGAGAGGGTAGGGTACCTCTTGAGGACTTTTTTTTTATAATAAATTTATTTTTTATTGGTGTTCAATTTACCAACATACAGAATAACTCCCAGTGCTCATCCCGTCAAGTGCCCCCCTCAGTGCCCATCACCCATTCACCTCCACCCCCCCGCTCTCCTCCCCTTCCACTACCCCTAGTTCGTTTCCCAGAGTTAGGAGTCTCTATGTTCTGTCTCCCTTTCTGATATTTCCCACACATTTCTTCTCCCTTCCCTTATATTCCCTTTCACGATTATTTATATTCCCCAAATGAATGAGAACATACACTGTTTGTTCTTCTCCGATTGACTTACTTCACTCAGCATAATGCACTCCAATTCCATCCACGTTGAAGCAAATGATGGGTATTTGTCGTTTCTAATGGCTGAGGAATATTCCATTGTATACATAAACCACATCTTCTTTATCCAGTCATCTTTCATTGGACACCAAGGCTTCTTCCACAGTTTGGCTATTGTGGACTTTGCTGCTATAAACATCGGGGTGCAGGTGTCCCGTCATTTCATTGCATCTGCATCTTTGGGGTAAATCCCCAACAGTGCAATTTCTGGGTCGTAAGGCAGGTCTATTTTTAACTCTTTGAGGAACCTCCACACAGTTTTCCAGAGTGGCTGCACCAGTTCACATTCCCACCAACAGTGTAAGAGGGTTCCCTTTTCTCCACATCCTCTCCAACATTTGTGGTTTCCTGCCTTGTTAATTTTCCCCATTCTCACTGGTGTGAGGTGGGATCTCACTGTGGTTTTGATTTGTATTTCCCTGATGGCAAGTGATGCAGAGCATTTTCTCATGTGCATATTGGCCATGTCTAGGTCTTCCTCTGTGAGATTTCTCTTCATGTCTTTTGCCCACTTCATGATTAGATTGTTTGTTTCTTTGGTGTTGAGTTTAATAAGTTCTTTATAGATCTTGGAAACTAGCCCTTTATCTGATACATCATTTGCAAATATCTTCTCCCATTCTGTAGGTTGTCTTTGAGTTTTGTTGACTGTATCCTTTCCTGTGCAAAAGCTTCCTATCTTGATGAAGTCCCAATAGTTCATTCTTGCTTTTCTTTCTTTTGCCTTGTGGATGTATCTTACAATAAGTTACTGTGGCTGAGTTCAAAAGGGTGTTGCCTGTGTTCTCCTCTAGGATTTTGATGGAATCTTGTCTCACATTTAGATCTTTCATCCATTTTGAGTTTATCTTTGTGTATGGTGCAAGAGAGTGGTCTAGTTTCATTCTTCTGCATGTGGATGTCCAATTTTCCCAGCACCATTTACTGATGAGACTGTCTTTCTTCCAATGGATAGTCTTTCCTCCTTTATCGAATATTAGTTGACCATAAAGTTCAGGGTCCACTTCTGGGTTCTCTATTCTGTTCCATTGATCTATGTGTCTGTTTTTGTGCCAGGACCACACTGTCTTGATGACCACAGCTTTGTAGTACAACCTGAAATCTGGCATTGTGATGCACCCAGATATGGTTTTCTTTTTTAAAATTCCCCTGGCTATTCGGGGTCTTTTATGATTCCACACAAATCTTAAAATAATTTGTTCTAACTCTTTGAAGAAACTCCATGGTATTTTGATAGGGATTGCATTAAACATGTAAATTGCCCTGGGTAACATTGACATTTTCACAATATTAATTCTGCCAATCCATGAGCATGGAATATTTTTCCATCTCTTTGTGTCTTCCTTAATTTCTTTCAGAAGTGTTCTATAGCTTTTAGGGTATAGATCCTTTACCTCTTTGGTTAGGTTTATTCCTAGGTATCTTATGCTTTTGGGTGCAATTGTAAATGGGATTGACTCCTTAATTTCTCTTTCTTCAGTCTCATTGTTAGTGTATAGAAATGCCACTGACTTCTGGGCATTGATTTTGTTTCCTGCCACGCTGCCAAATTGCCGTATGAGTTCTAGCAATCTTGGGGTGGAGGCTTTTGGGTTTTCTATGTAGAGTATCATGTCATTGGCGAAGAGGAAGAGTTTGACTTCTTTGCCAATTTGAATGCCTTTAATGTCTTTTTGTTGTCTGATTGCTGAGGCTAGGACTTCCAGTACTGTGTTGAATAGCAGTGTCATGTGAGAACATCCCTGTCTTGTTCCTGATCTTAGGGGAAAGGCTCCCAGTGCTTCCCCATTGAGAATGATATTTGCTGTGGGCTTTTCGTAGATGGCTTTTAAGATATTGAGGAATGTTCCCTCTATCCCTACACTCTGAAGAGTTTTGATCAGGAATGGATGCTGTATTTTGTCAAATGCTTTCTCTGCATCTAATGAGAGGATCATATGGTTCTTGGTTTTTCTCTTGCTGATATGATGAATCACATTGATTGTTTTACGAGTGTTGAACCAGCCTTGTGTCCCAGGGAATAAATCCTACTTGGTCATGGTGAATAATTTTCCTAATGTATTGTTGGATCCTATTGGCTACTATCTTGTTGAGAATTTTTGCATCCATGTTCATCAGGGATATTGGTCTGTAATTCTCCTTTTTGGTGGAGTCTTTGTCTGGTTTTGGAATTAAGGTGATGCTGGCCTCATAGAACGAATTTGGAAGTACTCCATCTCTTTCTATCTTTCCAAACAGCTTTAGGAGAATAGGTATGGTTTCTTCTTTAAACATTTGATAGAATTCCCCTGGGAAGCCATCTGGCCCTGGACTCTTGTGTCTTGGGAGGTTTTTGATGACTGCTTCAATTTCCTCCCTGGTTATTGGCCTGTTCAGATTTTCTATTTCTTCCTGTTCCAGTTTTGGTAGTTTGTGGCTTTCCAGGAATGTGTCCATTTCTTCTAGATTGCCTAGTTTATTGGCATATAGCTGTTCATAATATGCTTTTTAAAATCGTTTCCTTGGTGTTGGCAGTGATCTCTCCTTTCTCATTCATGATTTTTTTTTAATTTATTTTTTTAATTTATTTTTTATTGGTGTTCAATTTATTAACATACAGAATAACCCCCAGTGCCCGTCACCCATTCACTCCCAACCCCCGCCCTCCTCCCCTTCTACCACCCCTAGTTCGTTTCCCAGAGTTAGCAGTCTTTACGTTCTGTCTCCCTTTCTGATATTTCCCACACATTTCTTCTCCCTTCCCTTATATTCCCTTTCACTATTATTTATATTCCCCAAATGAATGAGAACATGTAATGTTTGTCCTTCTCCGACTGACTTACTTCACTCAGCATAATACCCTCCAGTTCCATCCACATTGAAGCAAATGGTGGGTATTTTCATTCATGATTTTATTAATTTGAGTCTTCTCTCTCTTCTTTTTAATAAGGCTGGCTAATGGCTTATCTATCTTATTAATTCTTTCAAAGAACCAACTCCTGGTTCTGTTGATCTGTTCCACAGTTCTTCTGGTCTCGATTTCGTTGAGTTCTGCTCGAATCTTAATTAACTCTCTTCTTCTGCTGGGTGTAGGATCCATTTGCTGTTTTTTCTCTAGCTCCTTTATGTGCAAGGTTAGTTTTTGTATTTGAGTTCTTTCTAGTTTTTGAATGGATGTTTGTATTGTGATGTATTTTCCCCTTAGGACTGCTTTTGCTGCATCCCAAAGATTTTGAATGGTTGTATCTTCATTCATTTAGTTTCCATGAATCTTTTTAATTCTTCCTTAATTTCCTGGTTGACCCTTTCATCTTTTAGCAGGATGGTCCTTAACCTCCACGTGTTTGAGGTCCTTCCAAACTTCTTGTTGTGATTTAGTTCTAATTTCAAGGCATTATCGTCTGAGAATATGCAGGGGACAATTCCAATCTTTGGTATCGGTTCAGACCTGATTTGTGACCCAGTATGTGGTCTATTCTGGAAAAAGTCCATGTGCACTTGAGAAGAATGTGTATTCAGTTGAGTTTGATGTAAAGTTCTGTAGATATCTGTGAAATCCATCTGGTCCAGTGTATCATTTAAAGCTCTCATTTCTTTGAAGATGTTGTGCTTAGAAGACCTATCGAGTATAGAAAGAGCTAGATTGAAGTCACCAAGTATAAGTGTATTATTATCTAAGTATTTCTTCACTTTGGTTAATAATTGATTTATATATTTGGCAGCTCCCACATTCGGAGCATATATATTGAGGATTGTTAAGTTCTCTTGTTGGATAGATCCTTTATATGATATAATGTCCCTCTTCATCTCTCACTACAGTCTTCGGGGTAAATTTTAGTTCATCTGATCTAAGGATGGCTACACCTGCTTTTTTTGAGGACCATTTGAATGGTAAATGGTTCTCCAACCTTTTATTTTCAGGCTGTAGGTGTCCTTCTGTCTAAAATGAGTCTCTTGTAGACAGCAAATAGATGGGTCCTGCTTTTTTATCCAGTGTGACACCCTGCACCTTTTGATGGGGTCATTAAGCCCGTTCACGTTCAGAGTTACTATTGAGAGATATGAATTTAGTGTCACCATGATATCTATTCAGTCCTTTTTTTGTGTGGATTGTTCCACTGAACAACTTCTTTTTTTTTTAATATTTTTTATTTATTTATGATAGTCACACAGAGAGAGAGAGAGAGAGAAGCAGAGACATAGGCAGAGGGAGAAGCAGGCTCCATGCACCGGGAGCCCGACGTGGGATTCGATCCTGGTTCTCCAGGATCACGCCCCGGGCCAAAGGCAGGCGCTAAACCGCTGCGCCACCCAGGGATCCCTGAACAACTTCTTAAAAGGGAATTTTAAGAGTCCCCCTTAAAATTTCTTGCAGAGCTGGTTTGGAGGTCACATATTCTTTCAGTTCCTGCCTGTCTTGGAAGCTCTTTATCTCTCCTTCCATTTTGAATTAGAACCTTGCTGGATAAAGTATTCTTGGTGGCATGTTCTTCTCATTTAGGACCCTGAATATATCCTGCCAGCCCTTTCTGGCCTGCCAGGTCTCTGTTGAGAAAACTGCTGATGCCCTTATACATCTCCCCATAAAAGTCAGGGATTTCTTGTCTCTTGCTGCTTTCAGGATCTTCTCTTTATCTTTGGAATTTGCAAGCTTCACTATTAAATGTCGAGGTGTTGAATGGTTTTTATTGATTTTAGGGGGGGGATCTCTCTATTTCCTGGATCTGAATGCCTGTTTCCTTTCCCAGATTAGGAAAGTTTTCAGCTATGATTTGTTCAAATACATATTCTGGCCCTCTGTCCCTTTCCGCACCCTCGGGAACCCCAATTAAAGGTAGGTTTTTTCTTCCTCAGGCTGTCGTTTATTTCCCTTAATCTATCTTCATGGTCTTTTAATTGTCTGTCTCTTTTTTACTCAGTTTCCCTCTTTGCCATCAACTTGTCTTCTATGTCACTCACTCGTTCTTCCACCTTGTTAACCCTCGTCGTTAGGACTTCTAGTTTGGATTGCATCTCATTCAATTTTTAATTTCTGCCTGATTGGCTCTAAATTCTGCAGTCATGAAGTCTCTTGAGTCCTTTATGCATTTTTCTAGAGCCACCAGTAGCTGTATAATAGTGCTTCTGAACTGGCTTTCTGACAGTGAATTGTAATCCTGATATTGTAACTCTGTGGGAGACAGGACTGTTTCTGATTCTTTCTTTTGAGGTGAGGTTTTCCTTCTACTCATTTTGCTCAGTGCAGAGTGGACAAAAGCAAGTTGTATTGGGAAAAGGAGAAAAAGAGAGGAGAGAAAGAAGGAAAGAAAAGAGAAAAAAAAGGAAGAAAAAAAGAGAAGAAAAAGAAAGAAAAAGAAAAAAAAGGGGGGGGGAAGGAAACAAATCAAAAAACAAAACAAAACAAAACAAAACAAAACAAAGAAAAACACGGGGTAGTATCTTCTGATTCTGTGTACTACTGTAAGTCCCTTGACTTTCCCTGGAAATTGTCCGTCTAGCTGGTCTTCCGGGGGAGGGGCCTGTTGTGCTGATTTCCAGGTGTTAGCACTTGGGGGAGCTGCTCTGCCCCCTGCCTGGTGCAGGGCTCAGTGGGGGTTGTTTACCCCGTGAGGCCCCAGGAGCAACAACCCCAGTGGTGGGGCCAGCTCTGGAGCCCTGCATTCAGCTCCCAGAGTAGCTCCGGAGCTCTCGGTCTGCAGGGCCTGAAGGCTCCAGTGTGGTGCCGCTGATCTGCTCAGCTCGGGGCAGGAGCGTCCTTGCTGTCCTGGGCCCTCCCGGCCTCTGCCCGTCCCGGGGGGGAGGCCAGATCCTGGGCTGTGTCCCGGCGCCCTGTGCTCCGGGGCCTGCGCTGTTGGATTCGCGCTCTCGGGCCGCGCAGTCCCCTCCGTGGAGCCTCCTCCTCCGCCCGAGCCCCCCGAGCTGCTCCCCCCCGCAGCCCCCTCCGCGGAGCCGCCCCCGAGCCCACCGAGCTGCTCCCGCCCCGCAGCCCCCTCCGCGGAGCCACCCCCGAGCCCCCCGAGCTGCTCCCCCCCGCAGCCCCCTCCGCGGAGCCGCCCCCGAGCCCCCCGAGCTGCTCCCCCCCGCAGCCCCCTCCGCGGAGCCGCCCCCGAGCCCCCCGAGCTGCTCCCCCCCGCAGCCCCCTCCGCGGAGCCGCCCCCGAGCCCCCCATCTGCTCCGGGTCCCCCGTGCGCGCTGCAGCCCTTAGGGAGCTCGGCGCACTCCCCCGGGGCGCAGGTGCCTGTTAGTGTCCCCGGGAGCCCGCGGGCCTCCCCGCCCTCCGGGTCCTGCTCCACCTCCCTGGAGCCCCTTTCCCCCGGGAAGGTCGGTGCAGCTCCTGCTCCTCCGGGACGGGGCTCTCCTGTCCTGGGGACCCTCGCCCCGGCCTCAGCCCGGCTCCTTGCGGCCCCTCCCCCTTGGAGGCCTTTGGTGTCTTTCTTTCTTTTCCCCCATCTTCCTACCTTGATAGAAGCGCGAACTCTTCTCACTGTAGCATTCTATCTGTTCTCTAATTCTCAGGCCGAATTCATAGATTTTCAGGATAAGTTGAAGGCTATCTAGGCAATCTGGTGGGGACAGGTGACTTGGGGACCCTCCTCTCCCCCCACGTTGCCCCTCCCTCTCTTGAGGACTTTTTATAGCCGAGGTCAGCGGGCCTATTCTCTGAGGTATGGCCACCAGCACGACTCATCTTCCTCAACCCTTGGCTATTACATTTTTTCTATTCCAAGTTTTAATTCAAAGAAGGGAGGTTCTAATGGGTTCAGCTGTGCCTGCTCCTGGATAAATCGCTGTTTACAGTATCAGAGTCAAAAGTACAGCCCCCCGTGTCTGGAGTAGCCACTGTGAACTGGAACCATCCAAACGGAGGTTATACTCAAGAGAGGAAAGTTTGGGTCGCTTAAATAGATTGGATGTTCCTGCCATAACTCTAGCTTTCCCATTTGCCTTTTTAAGAAGACTCATTAACCACTGTGTGTGTCTACTACTACTAATACTTCAAAATCAGTTTACCAGATATTCTAATGATTATAAATAGGCTATTTTAGATAACTTCAAATTTATTAAAGAGAACTTGAAAACAGTAATTACTGTGCATAGTACTTGCATGATTTATTTTGCAATCTAGAAAGCTGCCTAAAAACACAGAAAAATAAAAGACTTAGTACATGTTTGCATTTAAATGTATTGTATGTGGCCCTTATAGGAATTAATAATTTCCAAATTTATGCATTTATATTAGTGAACTTTTATTTCACCTCCTGTTTGAATCATGAGCTATATTTTTTTTTCATGAGCTATATTTATCTGACAAGTAGTAGACTAATATTTATAATGATAAGAGGAAACTTGCTCAGAATATTCATACAATTGAGATTCTAGCCAATGTTGTGTTTCTGATACAATAGTAATTCAACTTAATTTTCCAAAAATCTTTTGACTCTGATATCCTGGCATATCTGGGGACTAGAATCCAAATAATCTAATGATAAGTCTAATTCTTAAATCACTACTATACAAGGTCTCTTTGTCTACAATGTGTTTACTAGATGTGTATTTTATGGGTGGAATTGTGCTCCCCTGGAATTCGTATGTTGTAGCCCTAATCCCCAGTATCTCAGAATGTAACTTTATTTGGAATGGGGCTTTGAAAGAGATGATTAGGTTAAAATGAAGCCCTAAGTGTAGTCCCTAATCCAATCTGATTGATATCTTTATAAGAAAAGGAGATAAGCCCATATAGAGAGACATCAGGGATGCACAGAGAGGAAAGGTCACAGAGAAGAGGTCTATCTGCAATCCAAATAGAGAAGTCTCAGAAGAAACCAAACCTGCAGACACCTTGATCTTAGACTTCTAGCATCTAAAACCATGACTAAATAAATTTCTACCCAGGCTGTGGTAATTTGTTATGGCAGCCTGACCAAACTAATATGCTCACATTTGTCTAAATATCTTGACAATAATGTTTTAAAAACATTTAATATAAATCTTATTTCTAGAATATGCTAGCATGTCACCTTTGACATTTAAGTTTAATACATTTCAAAAGCAGTTTATGGCATTTTACATTGACATTTATTACTACTAGTAGTTTAACTTCTCAAAATTGAAGTCTAGGTCTAATAAAAATGTCGGAGACATTTCAAAACATGCTCAACATATACATACAGCATATGGCATGAGAAGTAATAGAATAATGACAAAACCTAGCATATTGGACTAAAATATCAAATCATAGTCTATGTAAATCTGTATACGAAATAATTTTGTTGTTGCTGACTACAAAACACTTTTCAGATCATCAGTTACCCAAGGTCACCGTTTGCTCAATAAAAATGTAAATACTCTTGATTCCTTGAAAATACAACAGTTGGCTGTGCTCTGTAACTGGTCATTTGAGCAACAGAGCAGTAGACTAATGATGCTATTATTCAAAGGAAGCTAGTTAAGCTATTGATGGATAGTGTAACAGTAAGTACATCTCTACATTTTAGAGCAATTCCTTTATTTCAGGACATGGCATTTTTGTAATGTTCTGATCAAAGCAGATGTATACAAACCTCCGGTGATAAATATTCATGCGTCAGAAGCAACGCGTAAAAATGAATCTAATTCAGTCCAAAACAAAACAAAAAGATTTGGTATTGTGTTTAACTATATGACTAATTTTTATTTGCTTAAAGTTGTGCCTAAGCATGAATTCACATTTCCTCTACGTGTATGTACTCGTCAGGGATTTTAGAACAAGTGAGAGTCACAGTGCAATTAGATATTCTGCATATGCTATCCATTCCTGAAACAGTTGCAAGGACAAGGTTTCAGGATTCTGGCTAGGAAAATAAGTAGCTCTCCAGCTGGCCTTCTTGCTCACTTATTTATTAATTCAACATTTATTTATTAAGAGACTTCTCTGTGCCAAGAACTGCAAAGCTCCACAGGAGATATACAATAGCTAAGATATAAATCCTACTCCTGCATATTTCACATTTCTTGAACAGTATCTCCCATTTAGCTCACTGCATACTTTGTCCAACTATTGACTCACAGCACACTTTCAAAAGAGCAGTCTATACATACCAGGTTCATGCCAGCACCTACCACTTCCTAGTCCATTACAACCTGGACTTGTCTCCTACGATTTCACAAAACCTGCATTATGGGCAAACAAGTTAATGGATTGCCTTGGAAAATGTTGAACTGCTTCCTTCTATTTGCTGCTTTGACCTATAGGACAGTATGGATTTCTCGTTCTTCTATAACTACTCCTTAATTTTAATCTCCAGCTCCCCAAAGTGTCTTTGGTTTCCTCCGGAGTTGATTCTTGGTGATTTTCATTGTTTTAGTCTCTCACAGATCACACAGCCTTATTACAAATTATCTTTGGTCATCTTACTAAATGGCTATTTAAAACTCATTGTGTCCTCAACTGAACTCACTCTTTTCCCTTTTCTCAGTAACTAAATGCTGGTCTAGTTAAATCCATTCCTCCTCTACTTTGCTGTGATTTTGGTAATAGAGCCCCCACTCTCATAATCACTAACACTTGGATCTTGGATCTTAGCTATGCCTCCAAATTCACCCAGAAACCACATCAAACCAACTCAAAAACCCACTGGCTCTGCCTTTGCAGCATCTTTTGCATGTCTGCCTTCCTCTCCATGCCTGTTGTTTTCTATTTTCATTATCTCTTACTTCTTATAAATACAGTGACTGGATTCCAGGCCACCTATTTCTCTCCCAGATTCTACCCACTGATAACACTCTCTTACACATTAATCTTATTACTTAATTCTTCCATGACTGAAATAAAATTCAAGATTCATCTATGTCTCTCACCTTTAATTCATTAGATGGTAGATCATTTATTTCTATAAACGAATAAATCTTTGCACTTAATTTTTGACATCACTCATTCATTCATTCATTCAACAAACACTGATTAAACATTTCTTTGTCTCCCTACCATACCAGGTAAAATCAATGCCTTCTATTTCTTATAGATCTGTATCTGGAACCAAACTCCTGTGTTCCAATATATTTTTCTCAGACTAAGACAGAATTTGTTCCAGTTAGTTTCTAAACCTAATAGTGAGCTTATCACTCATTTTTACAGTATAAATAAAAGGGCTCTCAGACCCTCCAATCAGCAATATGCAGAGTGCCTGTGTGTCACTTCTTGGAATTTATTTCTCCCACCTGCTTTTAGACCTGGTCTCATTTCTCCTAGTCTCTTCTAAGCATAAGCTTTATAATAGTAACTTTACCCATAATTACAGCTTCATCAGGGGCTCATTCATGCAGATTATACCTAAGGTGTTAAAAGAAGTTTCTTAAGAGTGGCCTCTAAGTCTATATAATGTGTATTTCTTGATTCAGTTGTAAGTACAAAAGAAGTTGACGTTAATGGTAATAATTTTCACTTGCGTATTGCCTTCAGCTAGCTATAAAACTGTCCCTCTTCCCAACTCCCTCTCACTTAATTCTTGAGTCTCTGAGGGTATTCAGCAGGTTCTTATAAATAACATCTGCATTTTTCTTCCACTTTGGCTCCTTTCCAGCCTCTTTGTTCATGTCTACATTCTGAGTTGCATCTGAAATCTACTTTAGGTAAGTACTTCTAGAGTTAAAATGTCTACAAACTTTATTTTTCATTGTGGAAAGTCAATTCATTTATTCTAATGAAAGGTCTAAGATGAGGTTGGATTTTGAAAGAAAAAAGATAAGCAGAAAATTAATATATAAATGACTCCATTTTATGAAGTACTAGTGTCTAAAGATATATCTGTACACTTAGATTAATTTGACAATGATTCTATACACCTGTAAATGAAATGGGAAGATGTGTCAGGGAGTGAATCTATCAAAGAGAGGACATAATAAGCTTTTAAACATGTATTCAGTGAAATCACATTAAACATGCAAGATACGATGATATTAAAGCCAGATGGGAAGAGAAAGAAACGAAGGAGGTGAGAGGGTAGGGGAAGAGAAGAAGGCAGATTTAAACAATGAAGGGAACTCTATTAGCTGTTGCTCCGAATCAATGTGTATTCTAGACTGAGCATAAAATAGAAGAGAACCTGCTATTGCATCTATGTGTCTTATTGGCTAAGCTACCAGGTGCCTCTGCTATATCTAGCCTTAGCAAATGTAATTCTACACTGAGTATGACTCAACATTTGGAGATGTGCAAGTTTCACCTCCTGTGGCCACACTAAACACCAGAAAACAACTTTATGTGGAGCTCAAAAGACAAAATAACAATTGTTTGAATGCTGGAGGAAAACCTGACTGTGTTGGGACATTTTTAGAGAGAATAAGGCAGTGTCTAATTTGGCACCTAAGTGTTGCTTTATATACATATACATATATATAAAATAAGCTAATAAGCTAACACTAAATTTAAGAAGTCACTCCATGTATACTACAAAAAAGTGCTTTGGAACTAAGAGCGGAGATGTTAGAATCTGTGATGAAATGAAAAAAACAGATGTCAGAATTTATAAACACAGTATTGAGTACAGTAAAAAGAATGTGATTATTATTAATGACTTTATACCAAATGACATTTCTAATTCTTTTTTTTTAAATATTTATTTATTTATTTATTCAGAGAGAGTGAAAGAGAGGCAGAGACACAGGCAGAGAGAGAAGCAGGCTCCATGCAGGGAGCCCGACGCGGGACTCGATCCCGGGTCTCCAGGATCACACCCTGCGCTGTAGGCAGCGCTAAACCGCTGCGCCACCGGGGCTGCCCAACATTTCTAATTCTATACCAACATTATAAACAGAATTAATATTTTAAGGGCATATGTCATGATGTAAAAATGATGAAATCAATAGATCTTATTTGTCTTAAAAATGAAATCTAGAGTGTATTTTCATGAATAAATCCATCCAAAATGGAATTCTATTATAACCTACAACTACTATTTAAATATTGCTTTTCTGAAACCAAAGAGAAAGATAAAGTCTGAAATCTTAATTTATATAGTAATGAAATAAATAAATAAAGCTTCATAGGATTAAAACTGATGCTCTGGAACTAGTAATGAGATTGTGAGAGATCTTTTAAAAAAGAGCTTCTGGCCTCAATATATGATATATTGAAAAACCTATTATCCATTATAATCAATTATTAAAAAATAATAATGTTGATTTTAAACAGATTATATACTAATATGACTTGGATATATTAGGCTGATATTCATGAGAAGCATCCCAATGAACACTATTCTTTAAAGCTTGATAACATAAAAAAGAACAAAAGTAATCTTTTATGACACCTTATAACAAAGCAAAAGAGTTATTAGCTGGCTAGCTTCATTATTAGTAGTCAGATTTGAACTTCAAAATTAATGACATGTCTAATTCAATTCTCTAGTTCATTTAGAGATTATTTTTCAAAAAATTTAAAATATAAATATCCATACCTCAACATATAGTCAAGTATTTGAAGAAATTAAAATTGATGTATAGAGAGAATTCAAACATAAAAAAATCAGAGTCTAAGTGAAAGAGAAAACATAGAGACCTCATTATTCATTCATATGAAAAAGCCTCTGGGAGATTTATCATTGTTCTCCAAAATTCCCTGCCTTATCTGTGAGATTATACCTCTCTATGCCTGGGTGAATTGTGGTCACTCGAATACTCCAAAAATAAATAAATAAATAGATAAATAAATAAATAAATACATACATACATACATACATACATACATACATACATACAAGCAAGCAGAATTTTCTCCATTATTTCTGGGTAGAAACTTTAGGAGCCTACATGTGCTTTACTATGCTTCCTCCCTACTACCCCTGCTGCCACCACTTTCATCATGACCAGAAATTCATAATAAAAGATCTACCTTCAGCCTAGGACCCACATGAAAATGACATGCAGCAGAGGAACACCTGATTAGCAGTGGTCATATAGCATAAGCTAGAGTAAAACTTTCTTTTAATAACCCACTCTGATTTAGGGGCCATTTGTACTGTAAAATCACATAGCTGTTCTAAGGTATATGCAGCCCTTAGAGTTATGCAGTCTATAGCCTGAACAACTGTGCCCAGCAACCCTTGCACTGCATTCTAATTCAGTATTTTTCCCAAAGATTCTTTAAAACCAATGATTCTAAAACATCTGTCAAATCTGAACAAATGTGACTTTTTAGTCATGAGAAAACACTTTTAATTTCTATTCTAATTTAAATCGACCTAATGTAATAATCAATATACTCAAGAATATATATGATCCGAGGAAGGGTTTCTTCTATGAACAGAAACCAATATCCACAAGTCTGTTTTTTTGATTAAAAAAAAAAAAAGTACATACTTTCAGCTTTTGTACTCTAACTACAAAGGGTGAAAACATAAATGTTTTGCTAATTATTATCACTTTTTTTTTACTTATAAAGGTTTAAGATAAAACTAATTGTTTAGAGTATGTAAGTATTCAGCACTAAGAGCCACATCTCCTGTCCTTCACAGCAGCACTTGCATATTTGCACATAATAACAACAGATGGTATTACCAAATGCTTGTTCCATTAAATTTAAAACTTCCTTTGGGAGAGTAATTGCTTTCTGCAATAAAACAATCACCCAAATTCAATATTAAAGAAACGCAGAGGTCCCTTGGAAGGCAAGACTAATCTTGGAAGGAAGAGACAGATATATTTTCATAGGTATAAAGAAATCTAGTCACGTCTTTTAAATGGAAACCAAAAGTGTTGTATTTGTCAGACTATACTTCAAACTTGCTTTGTATAGACAAAAAACACATTGTAGTTTCTATTGAGTACTTAAAAATACACTTTCAAAGAAATCATCAATCATCAAAAGATAATACCATTTCAACTTCCAATATGAAGCTCTTTACCTACTACTTTCTAGATTATTTGTTCCACCCAATGGTGCTCATCGATGCCAGTGAAAGCCTCACTCCCTGCTGCAGAAAACTTAACTGGCAGAGTCATAATGATCCCAGGCAATAACAATAACTTCTTGCCTTTTTCACTTCAGTCCACACGCCCTGACTCTGCTCATTATCAGCCTCAGACATTTTCTATTCCTCCTTAGAGCCAAACATAAATTTATTTGCCCTGATTTCCATTTCCCATGATTATTATGCAACCTGCAACTCACCAAATACTTATATCAATGAATAAAATTTAAGATATGCTTATTAAGTACCTTGTAAGCTTAACACATATGTATATGTAGAAGATACACTATTGGGGATAATTTATTAAAAATGTATGCAATCTGATGTTGGAAATATAATCCATTATAAAATCCCTGAAGTAGATTTTAGGCAACTCTTGTGAAATCTCAGAGAACAGGAAGGTTATATTTTATTGGAGAGTCAAGAGACATTTGAGGAGATCTTGGTGTATAGATGGTTATCTCCAATGAAGAGACTACAAGTCAGGTACAAGAAAGTAAGAGCCAGGGATCCCTGGGTGGCACAGCGGTTTAGCGCCTGCCTTTGGCCCAGGGCGTGATCCTGGAGACCCGGGATCGAATCCCACGTCGGGCTTCTGGTGCATGGAGCCTGCTTCTCCCTCTGCCTGTGTCTCTGCCTCTCTCTCTCTCTCTCTCTCTCTCTCTGTGTGACTATCATAAATAGATAGATAGATAGATAGATAGATAGATAGATAGATAGATAGATAGAGCCAGTGAGTGATAAGAGCCCAAGCAAAAATATGCAAATACAAATATAAAGATGCCATTTAAATAACAGTAAAATGGCCAGTTTTGCTCTAGCTTTGTATAGCTTTATATACTGTATAGGAGACCAGTAACCAATACATTTGAGAAGATGGACTGAGGCCATGTATCTTACCTGTTAAGCTGCGGATTTCATATTCAAGTTAGCTGACAAGGGTGGGAAATAAAGGTTACTGCAAGAGTTCCGCTCTTGTAAGATTAAGTCATTCTCAGAGTGGATTGAAGTCAGAAGTGACTGAGGAAATAAAGAGTCATTAAAGTTTCAGAAAGAGTTAATAAGGCCTCTCAAACAGAATGGTGGTAGTTGGAATAAAGATATGCGAATGGCATCCTGAAATCAGAACCAATAGGATCTGACAACTAATTATTTGTGAGAGGAGAGAAACTAAGAGTAGAGTTAATTACTTCATTTTGAAGAGAAGATTGTCTCCCAAAATAGCAATATATGCCATATGAATGCAATATATTCTCAACACCAAGCACTTGGTATTTCAGTTGTCAGTTTTAAATAATATTTAAACCAAACTCGTATTTCTTTTGTAACTTTGAGGAAAACATTAACACTAAAAAGTAACAGAAGAGAGCAAAAGTAAGCAACCTAAGAAAAGCAGTAAAACTTATAGAAATCTAAGAGTTGGCACAAAACACATAACAAAATCATCCCAAATAATGGTCAATAATGACAGTATTTATATAGGTCATTTTACACAATTTCTATTAATGCGTGTGTAGTGGGCTTAGTCTGTGCTGTGACAGAATGTGGCTGATACAGGCAGAACAGGAATTTAACAAAAGTATATGAGGCAGACCACAGAATCTTTGGGTGATTGAATTGGACTCCGAGGCGACATCCAATACCCTGGCACAGAACCTCTTCCAAACTTCTAACTAGGTCTGGACATGATATGGCACAGTGTGAACCACCAGCACCATCAGTGGTTGCTAGACACTGCCAACAGAATTGCTGCTTATGCTTTCTCTAAAAATCAGATATTGCTGCCATCACTGCCACTATTTATCTGCAAAAAAGGATACAGGTAGTTCCTACTGCAAACCTCATGGACAGAACCTACATCATGCCATGCTCTAGTGCTCTAGCTGAGAGAGAACCCTGCGAAGCCAGAACCTGGCATCTCAACTTCTCTATAGCAGTAGTCTCTACTATTTAAGAAAAGGCCTCAGACAGTGGCAGACTTAAAAGGATGCTAGAAAAAAAACAGTGGGTAGACACATATTCAGTGTTTAAAAATTAGTTTATGAAGTTATGTTATTCTCCTTAATGTTTTAAGGGGCAAAATTCACATCAAATGATAAATACTTAACTAATGTAAACATATTTATTAGTTTACTAATATAAAAAATATCAGTATGGGGATTTCAGTGATGTTTGGTAAAAAAAAAAATCCTTGATGTGTTATATATATGTCAGGTAACAGCTGCCATGAAAACAAGGCATATGCAGGGTAATTCCTTTTAACAGAAATATGTTAAATTCAGAAATGATACAAGTATCTACCGTAATATTACTTTCAAAATTTCAAATAAGTAGTATGACACTGTTTATAAAGAAAAAAAACAATAAGATGATAATTTTGGATTACCAAAAAATGTAGTTACTGGAATGAGATCCACAAGAGGTACTCATTACATGAACCACTTACTAATGCCTGAATTCATGTCCAAGATGGCCTTCTGTGGGAACATACAGACACAGGAAACAATTTGATTCACTTTTAAAAATTACTATTTCCAGGAGTAAAGAGAGCATTGATTGTGACAAGATCTGGAAATACACAAAAACATCTCTACTTGATACACCTAAGCAATTATTTAAAAGAAGCAAGGATCTGAGTTGCTGTGTATAGGATACTTTGAATATTTTTGGCAGACAAATGTAATACCTAGTTGTTCCTAATGTCATTAGACAAAATGGCGAGAGAAAAGAATGCGCTAAGAAATTTAAAACTCCCAGGTCTAGGGATGCCTGGGTGGCTCAGTGGTTGTGTGTCTGCCATTGGCTCAGGTCGTGACCCTGGGATCCGGATAGAGACCCACATTGGGCTCCCTGCATGGAGCCTGCTTCTCCCTCTGCCTGTCTCTGCCTCTCTCTCTCTGTCTCTTTCTGTGTCTCTCATGAATAAATAAATATTTAAAATAAATAAGTAAACAAACAAGTAAATAAATAAAATTCCCAGCTCTAGTAACTCGTAAATGACCTAAAAGCATCTAGGTGAGCCCTCAGAGTCTTAACTACTCTACCTGCAATGCTGAGATTACTGAAAATTAAAGGCAGTATCTTATCCTGTGAGTGCCTAAATTACAATGCAAGTTGAAGTCCTAGCCTCAATGAGTATCTTCTATTCAAGTTAGGACATTGATTGGGGGAAAAAAATGAGATACTGTAAGTTGGAATAGAGATATGTAGAAAGGCCCTGCGAAGCTGGGGACATCGGACCTCTAAATTCTAATGGCTTCTTTACCAGTGAAAGAGGCCTCCCCACCCCCGGTAGGAGTACCCTCCCCACCAGCACCTAAAGAAATTAACCCTGTACTGCCTGAGGGAGTTCCTGAGGAAACTATAATGGGTTACCCTGAGGCAGCTGCTGTGCAAGACAATGCAGAGCCTCCTCAGGAACCCCCTCCCCTCACCACCCTTCTTTTCTTCTAGATCTCTAAGATATTCAAATCTCAGTAGGACCCCAAAGGTGAGGAAAAAATATGACCCATAAGAAGGTATATTACACTTCAAAAGAACTACTTGAGCTTTCTAATTTATACAAACAGAAATCTGGGGAACACTATAAGAATGTGAAGAATATGGGATAACTGTGGAACATAGAGTTGTGTTATTAGGCTAGCTTTATTGATACAGGCCTACTCAAAAATTCTGAATTTACAGCTCAGGAAGTTACAAAGGTTGGCTGAAACATGGACCAACATGGGGCCCACAGTGAGCAAGCTGGAAATGTCGGAATTGCCTTGGTTTAACTCAGAAGGAATTCAAAGGCAAAGGAAACTGGAATGGTAGAGTGAATTTGTTATTTAAGACCTACATACCCATAATAGGAAGGTCTAGAAAACATAGTTTCATTATGACTATGAGAAATTTGTGAGGGGAGTCCCACCATGTTGAAGTGATCTGTGATCACTCTATTCTGCAGGCCAAACCTTCCAGTGAGAACTACATGCACTGAATTGGGAAACAAATGCAATGGAAGAACTAGAGCCAAGTGGCAGCACTCAACTGCCAAGGCAAGGTAGGAATAGTTACTGTAATGGACAATAAGATCAAAGGAGCAATTAGAAAAGTTTGAGTCACACAGACTTTTTGACTAGTTGATCATGGTGTTCCTAGAAAGGAACAGATTGGAAGCCTACTAATTCTTATTGATCTGTAGAAACAGAAAAGTTCTAGGTCAAATGAACAAAGGTCTAGTCTGAATCATAAAAAAAGTCACAGACCCTTCATCAATTCCCACCCTTGAGCCATTTTACAGACCCAGAACCCTTACAATGAAGGGGAGGCTAGGTCCCCTACAGGAAAGACCTTGGTGCACTGCCAAAAATTTATATTATTAATATATCTCCTGGACTTTCCTAAAGGGATCTATGGCCTTTTACCAGGATAACTCTGCATTGAGGAATGCAAATTATCAGACATCTGGGGACCTACCGGACACTGGCTATGAACTGACATTAATACCAGAAGACCCAAAATATCACTGTGGCCCATCCATCAGAATAAGGGCTTATGTAGGTCAAGAGATCAATGGAATTTTAAGAGGTCTGTCTCACAGTGGGCCCAGCAAAACCCCATCCAACATATCCTTAATTCAAAAATGCATAGTTGGAATAAATATATTTAGCTATTGGCTGAATTCTCACATTAGCTCCTGACCTGTGAAGCTAGGCTATTATGGTGGGAAAGGCCAAGTGGAAGCCACTAGAATACCCAGGAAAATAGTAAACCAAAAGCAACATTGTGGGACACCTGCATGGTTCAATGGTTGAGTGTCTGCCTTTGACTCAGGTTGTGAACGCAGGATCCTGGGATCAGGTCCTGCATCAGTATCCCTGCAGGGAGCCTGCACCTCCCTCTGCCTGTGCCTCTGCCTCTCTCTCTCTGTGTCTCTCATGAATAAATAAAATCTTAAACAAAAACAATATTGCATTCTTAGAGGAACTGCATAGATTACTGCTGTGGTCACGCTTGAAAGGTATGAGGTGGTGATTCCCATAATACCCTAGTGCAAATTCTCCCACTTAACCTGTGAAGAAGACAGATGGATTTTAGAGAAGGACAATGGATTAGACTAAGCTTAACCAGATCATGACTCCAATGGCAGCTATGGTATCAGACATGGTTTTAATGCTTGAGCAAAATGATACATCCCCAGTACCTGATATGCAGCTATTGATCTGCTGAATACCTTTTTTTCCATCCTGGTCAATAAGGTCCATCAGAAGCAGTTAGCTTTCATCTGGCGAGGCCAGCAATACACAGTCATAATTTAGTTTGAAGGAGTCTTGATAGCTTTTCTCTTCCACAAGATATCATACTGGCCATCACATGGATGGTATTATGCTGATTGGACCTAGTGAGCCAAAAGTTGCAACTACTCTAGACTTACTGGTAAAGGTAAAGGGTAAAAAAATAAATCTGACAAAAGCTCAGGGGCCTTCTACCTCAGTGAAATTTCTAGGGAACTAGTAGTATTGTGGGGAATGTTAAGATATTCCCTTTTAGGGTGAAGGGTAAGTTCTTGCATCTCATCCCACATTTCCTTTATTTGCATGTCTTACTCCAGCTCATTTACTTAGTACTCAAAAGTAGCTTGTTTTGAGTGAGATCCAGATAAGAAAAGGCTCTGCAGTGGATCTGGACTACTGTGAGTTGTTCTGCTGGTTGGGCCATATGATCTAGCTTATCAAATGGTGCATGAAGTGTCAGTGGTAGGTAGGGATGCTGTTTGGAGTTGTTGGAAGATCCCTTCAGGACAAAAACAGTGCAGGCCCTTAGTTAGGATTTTGGAACAAAGTCCACCCGTCCTCTGAAAATAACTCCTCCTTTAAGAAATAGCCTTGGTCGGATACTAGGCCTTATTAGAGACTGAATGCTTAAACAGGAACCACCGTGTGACCACGTACTCTAAACTGACAATCAGGAAATGAATGTTATCTGACCTAGCAAGCCATAAAGCTGGATGTAGACAGCAACACTCTATCATCAAATAGAAAGGATAACATATATACCAGGTCTGAGAAGGTCCTTAAGGTACTAGTTACATGAGGGGTGGCCCAAATGCCCATGGTTCCTGCTCCTGATACACTGCCTTCTGTGTCCTAGGTTGCACTGATGGCCCAATGAAGAGTTCCCTATAATCAGATGACAGAGGAAGAGAAGACCAGAGCCTGGTTTTCACTGGCACCTCCCCAAAGTGGACAGTGATAGCACTATAGACCCTTTCTAGGACATCAATGAAGGAGAAGAGTAAAGGACACAACCCTGAAGGACAGTGTACTTGGGTTTCACTTCACTTGGAAGGAGAAATGGCCAGCTGTGTGATTCAAGGGCTGTGGCCAATGTTTTGATTGGATGGTCAGGGACTTAGAAGGTACATTATTAGAAAATTAGTGATGAGGAAATTTAGGGAAAAGGTAGGTGGACAGACCTCTCTGGATGGCTTGATAGAACAGGGGAACGGTCTTTTGGAAACCCAAATACAGTGCCAGTTAGATGGTAATACCTTGCAGGCTCTCCAGAAGTGTGTAAATGCTCTGAATCAGCATCCAAAATATGTTATTTCTCCCACAGCTAGAAATAAGTCTAGAAATCAAGAGGTCAAAATGGGAGTGGTACAACTCATTACTATTCCCAGTGACCTATAGCAAATATGCTTGTTTTCTGTTCCCACAACCTGATGCTCTACTAGCCTAGAAGTCTTCCTTCCAAAAGGAGGAATGCTTACACCAGGAGATACAGCAATGATTACACTGAACTAGAAGTTAAGACAACAGCCCAGCCACTTCAGGCTCCTCATACCTCTCTATCAGCAGGCAAAGAAGGGAGTTACTGTGCTGGCTAGGGTGTTTGCTACTGACTACCAAGGGGAAATTGGACTACTACTCCACAACGGAGGTAAGAAAGAAAAGCCTGGAATACAGGAGATGCCTTGGGGATCCCTTAGTATTGCCATGCTTTGTGATTAAAGTTAATAGAAAGCTACAACAACCCCATCCAGACAGGACTACTAATGGCCCAGACTCTTCCAGAATGAAGGCTTGAGTCATCCTACCAGGTAAAGGTATCCCAATCAGCTGAGATACTTGCTGAAACAAAAGGAATATAGGGTAAGTAGTGTAAGAGAGTAGGAATAAATACTAGTTATGACCATGGGAAAAGTTACAGAAACAAGGGCTGTAATTATCGTATTTTGCATAATGAATGTGTGTTTATGTATAGTATCTTTGTTTCTTAGATCTCTTATTCTCTTATCACATAGCATAAAATATATTGACTTGACACGGTAGTATTTAAGTTATGTAATATAAAGAAGAAGAGGGATCCCTGGGTGGCGCAGCGGTTTGGCGCCTGCCTTTGGCCCAGGGCGCGATCCTGGAGACCCGGGATCGAATCCCACATCGGGCTCTCGGTGCATGGAGCCTGCTTCTCCCTCTGCCTATGTCTCTGCCTCTCTCTCTCTCTCTGTGACTATCATAAATAAATAAAAAAAATTTTTTTTAAAATAAAGAAGAAGAGTAAATATCATTCAAGGACTTTACTTCCTCTTCTGTGAAAGGGGATGGTGTGTTTTGAGATGCATGTGGAGTGTTAAGTGAAATCCTGACCTCATTATTGCCTGTATTTGGATATTAAGTATAGTTTAAGGAAATGTGTATGGGTGCCAAGTCAATAAGGCGTAGACCTGTGATGGTTATGTTTCAATTTGCTTGGGTTATGAGGCCCAGGCATTTGGTCAAACATTATTCCGAGTGTGTCTATGAGAGTGTTTCTGGATGAGTTAAGATCCAAATCAGTAGATTGAGTAAAGAATATTACCCTCTCTAATATGGCATGTAGAAACTTAAGTAGTTATGTATGTTATTTTATAAAGACTAATGTTTACTATAATAAGACAGTATTTCCTATCTTCATGATGATATGTTTGAGGTAATATAAAGTTACACTGACTGAATAAGATTGCAGGACTTGATGAACATTATAGAACTTAATTTTTTCTCTATAAATTGTGTGGTTACAAAACAGATGATGAGACATGGAGTCTGTTGCAACAGAAATACGATTTTTTTTCTACTTCAAAAATAAGTTCTAACCTTCCTCAAAAGGAAACTGTCTTAAGCAAGAGCAGTGATAACTCTCTAAATTGCTATGCTAAATATTAAGCACACAGTTACTAATTTCTTTACTAATTTTGCACTTAAGTTCTTCATTTTTAACAAAAGAAAATACATTTCAAATGTGTGTGAGAATAGGGCTATATTTTAAAACACTGGAATACCAAAATGGAAATTGTCCTACTCAGTCCCTTCCTCTAATAGAAAAGTATTAAAATTGACATTAAAAACAGATAAAACAAACAAAAAAATATAAAACGAGCAACTCTCAAATTGTAGGAAGTGCAGATGATCTTCTCCCTATCACATAACTTAAAATATAAATAAAGCATTTATGTTAATGCCGGTGTAATAAAACCTATATGGAAGCAAGTTTGTCTGCATATATGCAAATCTGCCTTCATACAAGTGAATATATGTCATTTTAGCTATGACATATATTTGCTAATAAATAAATTTATTAACATTTCATTTCATTATGCCTCTGATACTCTATTCTGACTTTACATTAAGATCAGAAGCTCTTAAGAAAAGTAAATCATTACAGACAATACATATGTTTGTATTCATCTGCTGAATTAACATTAGTTTTGCTAGATTACGTTTTGGGGGAAATTTTTGTTAAGTATTTTTATTTTTGTATCAAAAATGTTAAGAATTAGTCTCTAACATGTAATATGCTTCAGCTGTGACCATTTATCCCATAAGTCTCTTTTCCTTCTAGCATTCTGGTAAGATTTTTTATAACTCGTGTTGTTTTAAAAGTTGTTTAGTCACTTCAGTCTTAACATTAATACTCCCTTGACTCTGATCAATATTGTTAAATCCTCCAACTTCATTCTCCTATTTCCATTCACAGAAGAGCTTCACATTTGTATTAAAGTACATGATAGGCCGAAAGTGGCATCCCAAAATGTTAATGCCCTAATCCTTGGAACCTATGAATATGTTATAAAGTCATATGGTATAAGGGACTTTGCAGATATAATTAAGTCCACAGACCTTAAAATAAGTAGTTGCTCTGGATTATCCATTCATTTGAGTGGGCCCTATCTAATCTTATGAGCCCTTTAAAGTAGAGGACTTTCTCTAGCTAGAAGCATAAGAGATACAGAATGGGAAAGGCATAGGAGAATGGTGGCACAAGGGCAGTCAGAAAGCTTCCAAGCATTAAGAAGGATTTGACATGCTGTTGCTGGCTCTGAGATGCAGCTCCTACTTGCAAGCACTTAAGTTTGACAGGAACTAAGGGCAGTCCCACCTTGTTAGGTAGGTTAATGAAACCTCAGTCCTATGACTACAAGGAACTGGATTCTGCCCACAACCTGAATGAACTGAAAGGAATCCAGTTCTTCTTAGAGCTTTTCAGTAAGACCCAAGCCAGCCAAAATCTTGGCTTTAACTTTATACAACACAAAGCCAAGAGAAAACAGTCCAATCTACCTGAACTTCTGATGTAAAAGGAATATGGAATTAAAAATTTGTGTTGTTTAAAGTTTCTAAATTTGTGAGTATTTTTATGGCAGCAATAGAAAATGAATACACAGTATTACAATTTTTTTATTGAGCAGTTTTCATATTTATTACAAACTTTATTTATAAGCATCCAGGTTATTTGGAAAGGGCATTATTATGGTGCTTACTCAATGAGTAAGATGAGTCTCAGAAAAATTGAATAACTTCTGAGTCTTTTAGGCATATTGCCAAAGAGCAGAGCTCACCCACGTCACTTAAGTTTGGGTTTAAGATCTTCACTCTAACAAAAAAGAGAACCTGACAGTATTGTAAATGCAGAGCAATGTTAGAAGTTGGAATGTTCTTTCTTAATACTACCTTTTTTGACCCCTTAAAGGAATCTTTATTTCATGTTTGCTGATTCTTATTTTTTAGATAAGGAAACAAATAAATCTTCTAATTTCCCTCAGTTATTCAAAAAAATTAACCATACTATTAAAACCTCAAAGCATTAAAATTCCTGGAAAATATATAGAACAAAGCAATGGAGTATAATTTCTATTTCAATTACATCTTATATAGAACTAAGTTGGTTTCCTTGTATAGTCATCTATTTTACATACTTATATGTGATCTAATAATGTGAATGAATTAAGTATATTTTGGTTCAGTTCCCTAAACTAATTCAGATGGCTATGGCATCATTCATCCCATGTGATGTAAGGATTATGTCTCTTGAGCAGTCATTCTAGAGGGTACCCAATAAAGTTTATTTGTGAAGATGTGATTTTATTTATTTGGGTCCTCTGTCTTTTCTTTTTGATAAGTCTGGCTAGAGGTTAATCAATTTTATTAATTTTTTAAAGAACTGGCTCCTGTTTCCATTGTTCTGTTCTATTGTGTTTTTTGTTTGTTTCTGTACCATTTATCTCTGCTCTTATAAGTGAGACAGGAGAAGTAACAACCAACACCATAAAAATAAAGTCAAAATGGATGAAAGACGTAAAGAAACCATCAAAATCCTAAAGGAAAACCAAAGTACCAACCTCTTCAACCTTCAGCATGGCAACTTCTTACTAGACACGTCTCTGGAGTCAAGGGAAACAAAAGTAAAAGTAAACTATCAGGACTTCATCAAGATAAAAAATTTCTGCACAGCAAAGAAAACAATCAATAAAACTAAAAGGCAACCTTCAGAATGGGAAAAGATATTTTCAAGTGACATATCTGATAAAGAGTTAGTATTCAAAATCCTTAAAGAACTTATCAGACTCTACACCCAAAACATAAATAATTCAGTTAAGAAATGGGCAAAAGAAATGAACAGACATTCCTCCCAAGAAGACATACAGATGGCCAACAGACACATGAAAAGATATTCAACATCACTCATCAGGGAAATACAAATTAAAACCACAATGAGATATCACCTCACATCTGTCAGAATGGCTAAACAACAGACTGGCAAAGATGTGGAGAAAAGGGAACCCTTTTCCACTGTTGGTAGGAATGCAAACTGGTGCAGCCACGCTGGAATATAATATAAAGATTCCTCAAAAAGTTAAAAATAGAACTACTCTACAACTCAGCAAATGCACTACTAAATATATCCAAAGGATATAAAAATACTAATTAAAAGGGATACACAAACCCAATGTTTATAGCAGCATTATCAACAACAGCCAAATTATAGAAAGATCCCAAGTTTCTATCAATGAGTGAATAAATAAGATACACACACACACACACACACACACACACAGTGGACTATTATTCAGCCATAAAAAAGAATGATATCTTGCCATTTGCAATGACATGGATGGAGCTTGCAAAGTAAATTAGTCAGAGAAAGGAAAAAAAAAAGCATGATTTCTTCATATGTAGAGTTTAAGAAACAAAATAGATGAACACAGAAAAAAGAAAAAAAAGAGAGGGTGACTATAAGAGATTCTTAACTATAGAGAAAAAACTGAGGTTTGATGGAGGGAAAGTGGGCAGGAGGATGGGCTGAATGGGTGATGGGTATTAAGGAAGGCACTTGTTGCAATGAGCAATGGGTGCTATATGTAAATTATGAATCACTAAATTCTCCTCTTGAAACTAATATTACACTACATGTTAACTAACTAGAATTTAAATAAAAACTTGAAACATTAAAAAAACAATAATGAACATCACAGAAATGCAAACAATTATGGGATTATTATGAAAAATTGTATGGCAACAAATTGAACAACCTAGAAGAAATGGATAAATTCCTAGAAATATAAATTACCAAAACTGAAACAGGAAAAAAAAAAAAGAAAAACTGAACAGACCAATAACCAGCAAAGAAATTAAATCAGTAATCAAAAATTTTCCAGTAGCTAGGGTCCAGGATAAGAGGGCTTCATAGGTGAATTCCACTAAATATTTAAAGAAGGGTTATTACCTATTCTTCTCAAACTATTCCAAAAATCTGAAAAGGATGGAAAACTTCCAAATACATTCTATGAGGCTAGGATTACTCTGTTACCAAAATGAGATAAGGATACCAAAGAGAGAGAGAGAGAGAGAGAAGGAACTACAGGTCAATATCTCTAATGAACATAAATGTAAAAATCCTCAACAAAATATTTGCAAACTGAATCCAACAATACATTAAAAAATTATTCATTATGATCAAGTGGAATTTATTCCTGAATGCAAGCATGGTTGAGTATTCACAAATCAATCAACATGATACACCACATCAATAAAAGAAAGGATAAGAACCATATGATCATTTTAATAGAAACAGAAAAAAGCAATTGAAAAACTACAACATCCATTCATGATAAAAAAAACCCTCAACAAAGTAGGTTTAGAAGGAATAGAAACTCAACATAATAAAGGACATATACGAAAAACCCACAGCCAATATCATCCTCAATGGGGAAAAACTGACAGCTTTTTCTCTATTGTTAGGAACAAGACAAGGATGTCCAATCTCACTACTGTTATTCAACATAGTACTGAAAGTCCTAGCCTCAACAATTAGACATCAAAAAGAAATAAATGGCATTCAAATAGGCAAAGAAGAAGTGAAACTTTTCCTATCTGCAGATGACATGATATTCTACATAGAAAACTCGAAGGACTCCACCAAAAAATTGCTTGAACTAATAAACAGTTTCAATAAAGTCACAGGATACAGAACCAACATACAGAAATCTGTTCCATTTCTATACACCAATAATGAAGCTGAAGAAAGAGAAATTAAAAAAAATTCCATTTGGAATCACACCAAAAAATAATAAGATACTAAAATAATAATAATAATAAGATACTTAAAATTAAATGTAATCAAGGAGGTGAAAAACCTGTACTCTGGAAACTGTAAAATACTTATGAAATAAATCGAAGAGGATACAAAGAAATGGAAAAATGTTTCATGCTCATGTATCAGAAGCACAAATATTGTTAAAATGTCTATATTACCCAAAGCAATCTACATATTTAATACAATCTCTAACAAAATACTAGCATCATTTTTCACAAAACTAGAACAAATAATCCTAAAATCTGTATGGAACCACAAGAGACTCTGAATACCTGTAGCAATTTCAAAAAGCAAAGCAAAGCTGGAGTCATCACAATTCTGGGGTTCGAGTAATATTACACAAAGCTGTAGTAACCAAAACAGTATGGTAATGGCACAAAAATAGACACATAGATCCAGAGAACAGAATAGAAAACACAGAAATGAACCCATAATTACATGGTCAACTAATATTTAACATAGCAGGAAAGAATTGGAAAAAAGAATGTCTCTTCAACAAATGGTGTTGGGAAATCTGGACAGCAACATGCAAAAGAATGAAACTGGACCACTTTCTTACACCATATACAAAAAATAAACTCAAAGTGTTTGAAGGACCTAAATGTAAGATCTGAACCCATAAAAATCCTTGAGGAAAACATAGACATCAGCCATAGCAACTTTTTTCTAGATATGTCTCCTGAGGCAAGGGAAACAGAAGTGAAAGTAAGCTATTGGGACATCATCAAGAGAAAATGCTTCAGCATAGCAAAGGAAAAAATCAACAAAACTAAAAAAGAACCTCAAGAATGGGAGAACATATCTGCAAATGACATATCTGATAAAGGATCAGTGTCCAAACTCACACCCAAAAGAAGAATAATTCAATTAAAAATGGGCAGAGGACATGAATAGACATTTCTCCAAAGAAATGTCTTCTCCAGATGTCTTCTCCAAAGACATACATATGGCCAACAGACACATGGAAAGATGCTCAACATCACTTATCAGGGCAATGCTAATCCAAACTATAAGGCAATATTACCTCACACTTGTTAGAATGACTAAAATCAACAATATAAGAAACAACAGACGTTGGCAAGGATGTGGAAAAAATAGAAACTTCTTGCACTGTGGGTGGGAATGGTAACTGGTGCAACCACTGCGGAAAACAGTGTGGAGGTTCCTCAAGAAGTTAAAAATAGAGCTACCCTATGGTCAATTGCACTCCTAGGTATTTACCCAAAGAATACAAGAATAGTAATTCAAGGGATACATGAACCACGATGTTTGTGTGCGTTATCTGCAATAGCCAAATTATGGAAACAGCCTAAGTGTCCATTGACTGATTAATGGATAAAAAAGAGGTGGTGTGTACACACACACACACACACAGTGAGAAATTACTCAGCCATAAAAAAGAATGAAATCTTGCCATTTGTTTGCACAATGACATGGATGAAGCTAGAGAGTATTACACTAAGTGAAATAAGCCAAAGAAAGACAAATATCATATGATTTCACTGATAATAATGGAATTCAAGAAACAAATGAGCCAAGGGGGGAAAGAAAGAGAAGAGAGGAGGGCAAACCAAGAAACAGACTTCTTAACTATAGAGAACAAACTAATGGTTACCAAAAAGGAGGTGGATGGGTTAAATAGGTGATGGGGATTAAGGAGGACATTTGTGATGAACACTAGGTAATGTATGGAAGTGTTGAATCACTATATTGTATACCTGAAACTAATATATATGTTAACTAACTGGATTTTAAATAAAAACTAAAAAAAATGCTAAAGAGGTAGAGCTGTTACAGCAGTGAATTTTATCAATACAAACTCTGCTAATACAAACTGTTATTTTCCTTCCCTAATTTAAAAAGCTTTCGGAGAAACAACCCTAAACAATCTGTTAGCATAACTCTTCTCTGCTTCTCTTGTTTATACTTAGTGAAACACAGTCTTTGTAAAGAATCATACACCCCAAATAAAGCTTGAATCTTGATATCTTGTTTCTCAATATTTATGGCCACTAATTTTCAAAGGTAACTTGTGTCCCCAGGCAAGCTATTTAATGTCTCTAGATTTCAATTCCTCTTTCCACATTACATGTGAAAATAGTAACAGAATCTACCTAATGGAGATACTATGAGTATATAAAGCATTTAATAATATTTGACACACAATAAATAGGCAATAAGTTTTATTTGTTGTAAATAAACATACTCAAATATCATCATATGATATATATTATACACCATCATATGATATATATTATACATCATATGTTATATATTATACGATTAATGTAAATTAATCATAATATAAATTAATTATAGAATATTATCATAGTAATTTTAATAATTATGTCACAGAGGTATGTTTATTATATTGATTAAAATGGAAATAAATTATTTCACTTTCTGTCATGGAACTTGTCATGCAATGATTATCTAGATTTATGTTTCAAGTTATTTATTACTTGTCAGGAGCTCTGAAGCTTCTCAGTAAGGCACAAAAATTACAATCTTTATTTAGTTCTTAAAAATGATGTAAATAAGGCCCAGACAGTGTTAAATTCAGACTAACAGACCTATGCTTTGTGTTGCTGGTGCTCAAATGGCCAAGTCTGAAGGAAGAAAGTATATATATAAATTGCGTTTGGAAAAAAAAAAAAAAGAAAAAAAATAAATTGCATTTGGTTGGCAGATGATGGTAGTTAAAGAAAATTTTTAGCTTGGCTTGTGAGGCTTTTGGGTGTTTTTCATATGTGTATTTAGTCTTATTCATTCCAATTTTATTGAGTACCTACTAAGTAGGAAGCAAGTTAAGGCATAAAAGACATACAGGATATTTTATATTTCCTTACGTAGACATCATCTAGTACAAGATAAAGGAATAGATTTAATGATCACTATAAATGAGTATCATATAAAAGGAGACAAAAGCAAAGATCACTTCTATGTAAAGTTAAAAGGGAAATATTTATAAAGAAATTGTTATTAAAAGGGGATGTAGAGTATAGACTGGTTTTTAATAGGTGCCAATCCGGAAACACAGTATTTTAGGTACAGGAATGGACAAAGGCATAGAGTCGGAAGTCACAGGATCTATTTTGGGTTGAATCAGGTTGCTGGATTCTTTTAAAGAAAAGTATAAAATAAGACAAGGAAGGCCAATACTGGAGAGTTCCAGCTTCATGCATAGCAATCATCCTCAAGCATATGAGGGTCAGTTGCATAACTAACTTGCCCATCATTTATCTTGGGTGTCTAGAAAGTGAGATATAAATGCTTTAAGATTTTTTGATAAATGAATTAGTGAATTAATTAGTTTGTACTTTAATCAATAAACCTTGGGTAGGGATCCCTGGGTGGCGCAGCGGTTTGGCGCCTGCCTTTGACCCGGGGCGCAATCCTGGAGACCTGGGATCGAATCCCACATCGGGCTCCCGGTGCATGGAGCCTGCTTCTCCCTCTGCCTGTGTCTCTGCCTCTCTGCCTCTCTCTGTGTGACTATCATGAATAAATAAATAAAATCTTTAAAAATAAATAAATAAATAAATAAATAAATAAATAAATAAATAAACAAACAAACAAACAAACAAACCTTGGGTAGCCATGAAATTTGAGTCAACAGTGGGACATTAGAAACAATGATCAGGGATACGTATGATGAATTAAAGAGATCAAAAATTATAGGAGGATGTGAGGGTCAGGAACTATAAAGGGGCTGAGATTTAGCCTACTTGCAAGCTTACATATTTGTCTGCCGTTCTGGGGAAAGACAAGAGACTCCTGGGTCAGAGACAAAAAGACTTTACTGCTAACACCTACAGAGGTAATACAGTACCAGTATACATGTAGTTTCATTAACCCTCAATTCCCACAGATATTGGGAGATAGGTGGCATACACATACTCAGTGGACTGCATTATAGGAGAGGAAACTAAATGTTTTATATTAAGCAGTAAGGCTGACAAAACTTTATTCTAGAGTTAGATGAACTTCATTATACCAGAAAGTAAACAAAGCTACTCTTTGCTCTGGAGAGATACACTCTTTTTCATCCAAGGCTGTTAACTACACAATTGCCCTTGAAAAAGTAACCCAAAATAAAGACAGCTTAAAATATGTGCAGAAACATGACAGACCCACAGAGAATTGTCTCCCAGTGGTGAAGGCCTGAATTAGGACGTGGTAGTGAAAATTACATTCAAATAATCAACATATTCATGAAGGTTCCTGTGCTTTTATTTAGTCTGCAGATCAAATTTATAACTAGAGAAAGAGACTGCTTCTTGTTATATTGCTTTTTTTTAAGACTAGTAGAAAAGATAATTACTTTATTGCTTCTATAACAAAGTTCATCATAACTCAGGAGGGAAATGTTGACTTCTTATAAGAATAAATTGTAAGTCAGAATTGAACACTTCTAAACTTTAAAGATGGGAGTTAAATTCACAGAATTCAGTAAGGTAATTTAAAATCTTTCTAAGGAGAGTTTCTATCACCTTTGACAGACTCATATATATATATTTTTTTCATGAATTAGAATTAAAAACATTTATGTAGAAAAAAAGGATGAATAAATTCTGTTATCAGGTAAACTAAAAAATCAGAGGCAATATGTTTTGTTCTGAGCTGTGACTATAGTAGTGGCTTTGAAAAAGTGAGCCACAGCAACATGAATACACACTTATTAAGTCCTGTGGCAAAGAATTTAGCCTTACACAAAATGAGTTCTGGCCTCTGCACCTGGTCTCTGAGAGGTTACCTCTAAGTTTATAATGCCCTGCTTGACAGGAGTATCTTTATGTGAGGGCCTTGAGCCAGCCAGCCAGTTACAATGTGATTTCAGGTGAGTTTTGGGTCACCTGGTATTAGCTGACATCCAGAGAGGGTGGAGAATGAGATTAATAGCATTGAAAATCAATCATGCCTATGTGATGTACCCCCAATTAAAACTCTAGACATCAAACTTCAGGTGAGCATCCTTTACTGGCAATACCCTCTGTGTACTATAACCCACTGATCCTGGGAAGGTAATGATGTCTTGACTCCCTGGGGACAGGACAAATGGAATCTCCATGTTTGGAACTTTCCTGGACTCAATTATGCCCTTTTTCTCTTGTCTGCTTTTAATCTATATCCTTTAGGTGTAATAAACTCTGAGCATGAATATAGCAGCTTTCAGGGAGTTCTGTGAATCTCTCCAGTGATTTTTTTTTTAAGGTGATGGTTGTTTGGGGAACCTCTGAACTTACAAGGGTGGTCTTGTGTGGACTGTATCCTCTAACTTTGCATAGCTCCCAACTCTAAAAAATTTATATTCAGGAATATTTCATCTTTTTATGGAACATATTTTACACTTTCGCAATTTCAAAATTTTAATTTGCATATTTTAATATGTAAAGGACAACATTCCACTTTTTTACAATAAACATTTAAATATATATGAATGTATATATGTAATTTCATGAAATTCTGTAATCTGTTTTATAAATACATTTTTAAACTTTCCTAAAAAATTAACAACATCAAGTACATTTCAGCTGAAAGAAAGCATATTAATCCTAATTAAAGATAAATATATGTCATTCTTATGGACCAAATACTTTAAAAATTAATTACATTTTACCTAAAAATCTGTGTTCAAGGGCAGCCCGGGTGGCTCAGTGGTTTAGCGCCACCTTCGGCTCAGAGGGTGATCCTGGAGACCCGGGATCGAGTCCCACATCAGGCTCCCTGCATGGAGCCTGCTTCTCCCTCTGCCTGTGTCTCTGCCTCCCTCCCTCTCTCTCTCTCTCTCTCTCTCTCTGTGTCTCTCATGAATAAATAAAATCTTTAAAAAAATCTGTGTTTAAAATAATAAATTTGATCACTTTATATCATTTTACTTAAAAATAAATTTGATCATTTCATATCCATCAGAGGTTAATTCTTTTCTCAAAATTTACCATAAACCTGAATAATTTCACATTTTGAAATGTCTTCATAAGCAATTCTTGAATTTCCTAATTAGAAATATTATTAGCTCTTGCATAGCCCTAAGGATCCTCATTAATGGAAATGTAATATCTTGCTGGTTAACAAAGAGTTGGAAGTGCCTTTCTACAGAAAAATGAGAAGGTCAAATCCACCACAATGATTTCATTATTTCTTTTTAGGAATACATCAGCTACAATAGGGATAGACAAACTGACCAATTAGGTTCTTGCTGGTACAACGGTGTGACAGGTAAATTTACATGCCATTGTCATGAATGGATGCTTATTAGATGCCTACTGTGTAGAACCTGTACATAGAGAATTGTCAAGTCTCCTTCCCAGTAATGGTTTTGGATCCAGCCTCAGCAGTTTTTAGCCTCAGGGTTTCATATTGACTTGGGCGGGCGGGCCATGAGCATCAAAGTCCTTTAGGTAGCCTGCATGAGAAAATATGTTCTCATTACTTCCCCTTAGCACTGTAACCTGGTGACAGTTCTTCTTTTAGTCATGGGCCAGAGGAAGCAAGCCAAAAACCCTGTCATCTTCTAAATTCACAGCATGAGGTTATAACATTTCTTTAAGGCTTCTTCTTTTATTTCTGTCTCCTACTGCCAGTCTGACTGTCAAAGTCACAGCAGGAGATAAAAATGAAAAGAACCATCAAAGAAACCCATGTGCAGAATTTCCCGACAGGAGCTTTCAGCAAGAGGGGTAAAAAAAAAAAAAAAAAAAAAAATGAAAGTGGCTACATTGACATTTGCCCTCCAGCAAAACATTAATAAAAGGGAAAAACAAATGTATGCTTGCCCACCCCTCAAATATGTCCCCTGATATCAGAAAATGGATGTTTTATTTTTGTAATAGATGAAAAGACCAATTACTCAAACATATTTTGCTGTGAGGGGTTTTAAAAATATAAAAATAGAAAATGGTCCATAATAGTGAGGTAGACAAAAGTCATTATGAATTTCCATTGATTTCAAGGTCAGAGTTTTACACAAAAATTTTGACAAAAGCAGGTGATAACTAATGTCTTCAAATATTGATAAAGAACAGATTAACACTGTAATGTGTGATCATGAAAGCATTTAGATTACCTCAATTTAAAACCAATCATATCAGCTGGCTTATGATAAAAGAAAAATTGCATTTTTAACAATTATAACTTCTCACTAAAATTTTGAATAAGATTGCATTTTTAACAATTGAAATGTTTGTTTTAAATTTTTTTTTTATTTATTTATGATAGTCACACAGAGACAGAGAGAGAAGCAGAGACACAGGCAGAGGGAGAAGCAGGCTCCATGCACAGGGAGCCTGACGTGGGACTTGATCCCGGGTCTCCAGGATCGCGCCCTGGGCCAAAGGCAGGCGCTAAACCGCTGCGCTACCCAGGGATCCCCCTGAAATATGTTTTATTGCAAGTGTTCTCTGAGCACACATACTGTTTAGAAAAACTGTATATTTTATTATGTTAACAATTAAACCATCTGTTAAGCTATAATTGCATTTTTAAAAATAAACTTATTTTGGAATAATTTTAGATTTATAGAAAAGCTATAAAATATAAATATAAAAAGTTATAAATATATTATATGACCTTATAAGATCTTATATGATATGATCATAGTACATCTGTCAAAACTAAGAAACTGATGTTAGAACACTAGTATAGACTTTATTTGGATTCTACTAGTTTTTCAGTTTCTTTCTAGGATCCAATCATGATTGCCACATTGTGTTTGTTTGTCATGTCACTCCTGGTCTGTGACATTTTGTCAGACTTTCCTTGACAATCTCAGGGAGTTACTGATCTGATATTTCGTAGAATGTCCCCAGTGTGGGCTTTCACAGTTGCTTTTCAGCCCTATCAACTTGATGCATGTTTGTATAGTTTTGCTTAGGGTAATTGTTGCATAACTAATCACTTGAATGAATGAACAGAAGAACGAATGAATATTTTATTTCATTAATAAAAAGGAGGAAGCTGTACTTTCAGAAAGACATTACCATTTTCTCTACTAGTCAATAGCTTTATAATAAATTAAATCAGGATGAGATAAATTCATTGAGTATTTATTGAGTGCCTTCTTTGTGCGTGGACTTGTGTTCTACAAGAGAACATAAAAATAACACATACACTTTCTTTCCTCAAGGAGGACATAGTCAAGAAAGGGGGAAAATCAACTACATAAAAAATTATCATAGGGAGTGTAGGGGACTGGGTGGGAGTTAATGTCAGAGATAGAGAGACCATACACCCACAAAGACAGATATCTACAACTATAAAATAATCAAATGTGTTCAAATATATCTCCTCACCTTTATAAATATCATCTGCATTTCACTCTATTGTAAAAAGAGGTAAAAAAATATCTGTTCAGTCATAAAAGGTAATATCCAAGATAAATTTTGTAGAATGAACTGGGTTTCACCAGGGAAAGAAGTGGACAAAAAGAGTTCTATGTAAGGAAGCAAATATTTTAGTGTGGCTGGAGCCTATGATGCTACTAGCATGCTTTGACAATGTCTTTTAGATTTTATTGAAATGCATATGTTAAGAGAGGATTATCTTCCCTATTGATATTAAGAGTCTAAGAAATAATAGATTGAGTGTAAAATGCCTGAGTTTGAGGACATAATGTAGAGAATCTCAACAGGCTGGTGATTATTGGAGCTAAGGAGAAAGAGAGAGGCTAGGGATATAGTTTGGGAGGCATTACCATATAGATGGTATTGAAAATAATAAAACTAGATGATATTCTCTAACAGCATATAGGATGAGAAATGGAAGCAGTTGTTGGAGCTCTCAGAAAACACCTGTATTTAATGCATGGGTAGAAGTAGACTAACCAGCAAAGGATACTAAGAAAGATGGTAAGGAAGAGTAGAGGAAAACCAAGCAAAATTTTTCACAGAAATCAGAAAGGAGGTTCAATATTCAAGGACAGGAATTCGAAAAGCAGCAAAAGGTAAACAAGAGCCAAAGCTAAAAGTATGTCAATCAATATAAATACATTATTCTAAAATAACTTTTCATAGAATGTTTATACTGGTTAATTTGAAATGAGCAATCAAAGAATATATGGGACTTTATATTTCAAGTTAAATGTTTTGGGACAAATTTGCTAATATATGAGAATGAACCAATCCAAAAACCTTTAAGAGGAATAAAATTTTTTTTTAAAGATTTTATTTATTTATTCATGATAGTCACACAGAGATAGACAGAGAGGCAGAGACACAGGCAGAGGGAGAAGCAGGCTCCATGCACCAGGAGCCCGACATGGGATTCGATCCTGGGTCTCCAGGATCGCGCCCTGGGCCAAAGGCAGGCGCCAAACCGCTGTGCCACCCAGGGATCCCAAGAGGAATAAAATTATGGAAAAACAGTACTTATTAATTTTTGCACACTTCACCATTTTACCACTTTTTAAATATGTACTCCACAGCAGTGCTTCAAAAAACCAGAGAGTTTCCATTTAAAGACCCATAACAATGCTAGAAAATTCACCAAAGCATACCATAAATTTTTCAACTTGGTAAAAAGCAGATAACAAGAATTTTACAACCAACACCTTCCTGAAATTGTTGGAAAGTGTTCAACTTTTGATATGTTGCATTATGCTATTCTCTTTTAAGCTACAGTTTGTGCCCAAAATACTGCTTTGTAAAAACAAAAACCACTTTGCTGGATGTATTTCAGCTAACAAAAAAACAATCTTCATATTTAAAAAACAAATCCTTTAATAAATGTGGTTTGATACAAAATAAAAGACCTATGCAGTAGATTTCCATGACTGATTAGAAATTGCCAAATTCTTCCAATTAAACTTATTGGAAGTTTAATTGGAAGAATTAAAAAATTATTTATTAAAAAATAAATGCCCTTTGCAAAAATGAGAACAAGTGGTAATATAACCACAAAATAGAACATTAGCATAGTGCATTCAAATGTTTTATTTACTGTTATTTCCCAAAGCTAAAGTTGCTATATTAATATTAAAATTAGGAAAATCAAGAGAAATAAAAATAGATAAGAAAAATTCATTTGCAAGGAAAACAGGCAACCAAAAGTCTAAATAAACATTCTGAATATAAAAAGCTGAAAAATAAAACCCGTTTGAATCAAGGAGAAAATCAAACTGAAAAGCATAAAATATTTAGAAATTACTGACCAATTTAATTTTGAGTGAGAATTTCAGGACAATGGCTTGGTATGAAGATGCATGAGAATGAGGGTTGTATCTTACATACTAATAAAGACCTGTTAGATAGAACTAAATTGGGAAAACAAATGCAGAAAAATTAGAGTATGCTCCCTCGTGTATTAAAAATTCAGAGTGGGAGAGTTACATTTCATTCATATCTGTCTCTATTGCCTGATTTTATTTACCATGTACCATGAATACATTTTCAAAGTAAAATAAAGTTTAAGGAAAAAAATAACATTAACTTAAAAGAATGTTTTTTTATTCCCTA
Source organism: Canis lupus familiaris (assembly GCF_011100685.1). Classification (NCBI taxonomy): domain Eukaryota; kingdom Metazoa; phylum Chordata; class Mammalia; order Carnivora; family Canidae; genus Canis; species Canis lupus. The sequence goes on along the minus strand of NC_049254.1, from coordinate 4,581,246 downwards.
TTCAATAAGAATTCTATGTATAAACACAGATATACAAAGACTAAACATTTATTCTTCATAACTTTTTTCCTCAGGAAATCAAGAAGCTTTGAGAGTGTACAGATAAAAATAGAAGAGCATTAACACAGGAAAATGCTCTACATAAGGTTTCAAAACTGGGATTCAGCAAAGAAAAAAGGCAAAGCAAATCCAAAAATGAGCAAAAGGTAGTCTTAGGACATTGAACAAAAGCAAAACCAAAATGAGATCCACTGAAGAAAAGTTTACAGAGGGTGGAAAAACAAATATAATATATGCGCTATTTATGAAAAAAATTATCAAATATTAGCACATTGAATATATAGGTAAATTATTCTTATGGGATTTTAAAATATTTTATTTATTTATTTGAGAGAGAGAGATAGAGAGAATGAGCACAATCAGGGGGAGCAGCAGGCAGAGGGAGAAGCAGGCTCCTCACTGAGCAGGGAGCCCAACATGGAGCTAAATCCCAGGATCTTGGGATCATGACCTGAGCAGATGCGTAACTGATTGAGCCACCAGGCCTCCCAATTACTTTTATGTTTTTTCAAAAAATTAGGTACACTAAAAAAAATATGAAGAGATTGTTAATTCCATAGAAGAAAAAATTCTATTTCCTTGTACGTTAGTTATATGGTCCAGCAGTGAACAATACTTACAGCATTATAACAACAGAAATACTGAATATGGATTTAGCAACATTTGAGGAGGGGAAAGGAAAGTTAGCTGCAAGTGTTAATCTACTATAATAGATAAATAATACCTAAAATTGAGATTATGGCATATGCATTTTATTTAAATATATGCAGATAAAAAAACTAGGAAAAATGCTAAAAAGGGAAAGAATGATTGCTTCTGGGTAGTGGGATGAAAAATGAAGTGGAGGTGTATAGGGGTTGGTTTCTTTATGTTATAAACCTATATACCTATATGATTTTGAAGTTTTTGCATAATAAATAAATTTAAATTTCTGCACATAAATATTAAATGAAAATATAGAAAAATAATTCCAAATAAAGAGAAGATACTTAAACTCACTGTTGATCAGAGAAATTTAAAGTAAAGCAAGGATGAGACCACGTATACCCCACTTTGCTGACAAAAATGGGAAGTTCTCTAACACTTCTCATTGGTCGGGATCTTAGAAAAGAATATTCTATCACACAAAATAAACCACTGACTAAATCATGTAGAACAACAATACTACGTTTATAAGATTATAATACTTCTTTATAATACTTCTTGATCATACTACTTTTTGGTGAATTTGTACCGTTCAAAAAATAACTTTGTTATCTAATATTTGGCAGGCTTATGAGGTAGCTAAATGAGCAGCTGATCTTAGTACTTTCTCCAAAGGCCATAACAGAATTGAAACAAACACAGTAAAAACATCTCCCCATCAAATAATATAGTTATGGTACAATCTATAACCTACTTTACACAATATTATAAAATTGATCTTGTAACTATTTTATATTTTAAGAAAGTTGTTATTTGATTTTTTAGTAATTGCTGAAACATAAAGAATGCAGGTAGTTTTTCTTACTCATAAAGATGAAGATCAGAAGTAGACAGTAAAACATATTGCTAGACCTATTCTACTATTGGCACTTGACAAAAGCTTTAATTCCTTTTTAGTGATAAAATACCAATACAGCCATATAAAAATTTTGGTAAATTAATATCTATGTTAAAGGCATTGAAATATCATATGATGACTTAAAGAAAACAATATTGAGCATCTGTCATATTTCAGGGACTGTTCTGAGTGCTAGCATGTATTACACCTCAATTAATCCTCAAAACAACTTAAATATTGTAAGTTCAATTACTATCTCCATCTTACAGGTGTGTAAACTGAAAAAGGGAGGTGAAATTGTTACAAGTTCAAAGGTTAGATCTAGATTTGAATTCAAGCAATCTGACTCTAGCCTACATTTTTGACATGTAAAAGCCAACTCTACAAAATGTGGAATAAGCAACCATAGGGCACAGAGAGTGTAAGAAATAAAGAATTAAGATCCAAAAGACAGCAGGATGCAGGAACTGTCTGAACTTGTACAAAAGGTGGGAACATATTTTAAATTACAGCCCTCCGACTAATCTGAAAAGTGGGTGAGTCTTTGCCACCTGTCTCCACATTGAATTCATAAATGTGATTTATGTAACACATAAAATTTTACATTCATGTATCAATATTTTTATATTTTTATTGGTTTTAATTTTAAAGAATATTTATATTCCAGATATAATTCTTTTCATGTAATATAGGCATTCTTTTGATGGTATTTTATTATATATATTATGACTAAGATTGAGATTTGTATAATTTTGTGGAGTTTTTTAGTGTGTCCTTTCCAATATGATTTGTCTTCTTGAAGAATACCATCAGAAATTCCATAAATGAAAAAAAAGAAAAGAAATTCCATAAATGAAGAAATATTGGTGTCATAATTTATGTATTTTTATATGAAAGTATCTTTATTTGATCCTACACCTTAAAGATAGTTTTGTTGGATAATTAATAATGGACTGATGGTTACTTTCTCTACTTTGAATATACTATTCGGTGCATGTCTGGCTTACATTAAAGCTTTTAGATGTTTCCTATCTGTCCATAGTCATTCTTTTGTAGGTGATATGCCCTTTTCCTCTCCGGACGGGAGGAAAGATCTTTTTTTTAGTATGAAATTTCTTCTCAGTGTCTATGTGTATACTAACTTTGCTTTTTATATATGGAGCTTCCTGAATCTGTTCATCTGTATATTTCATCAATTATGGAAAATACTTAGTCCATTATGACTTCAAGTACTTTTAATTACTATATTCTATACTTCCATGTCACTATATAGTTAGATAGTAGTTAGATAGTATAACTTCTCATTCTACTCGATATGTCTCTGTAGTTTTCATCTACTTATCTGTCTGTGTTGCATCCTGAGAAATTTATTCCAATCTATCTCTTATTCACTTCTCTAATGTATTCTGCTATTTAACTTATTTATTGAGATTTTAAGATTTTCATTTACTTATTTGACAGGAGAGAGAGAGAAAGAGAGTGTGCATGCACAAGTAGGCAGAGTGGCAGGTAGAGAGAGAGAGAGAAACAGACTGCTGAGCAGAGAGCCCAATGTGGGGCTGGATCCCAGGACCCTGGGACCATGACCTGAACCAAAGGCAGATGCTTAACCGACTAAGCCATGCAGGCATCCCTTGAGTTTTTATTTTAATCTTTTTTTTTAAATTCTTTATATTGTCTCATTTTGATGTTTTTTTGAGTTGCTTTCAAAAAATACACCTTTAAGTTCTTTCAATATTTTATATAATATCTAGGCCATTGTCCATGTAGGTTTGCCTGATTTTTGTTTCTGATGATTCATAACAGTTTGGTTCTATGAAATTTGAATACTTTTAGTTTAGGAGCCCACATTTCATTAAATGTCATCTGTGGGAATTCTAAAGGCATAATTGGGAATGCTTTCCTAAATAGAAAATGCACAATTGATTCTTCAGGGAGTCTGAATACTACCAAACTGAGATTATTTTAATTCCTCTTGAGAGTTCCTGTTTCAGTGTAAGAATTTCAGGTCAAGACGCACTACATAGTTAGGAATCCAAGGCTTCACCTATGTGATACAGCACGGATACCAGCTCTGCCTTTTATGCTTACCACTCACAGCTTTTCTGTTAAGGTTTCAGCTTGCTGGTGTGTATATATTTGCATTTCATTTGAGATCTAGTTGAGTTTTATACAAAAGTTCGCTCGGAGTGTCTACTTATCTATCGGCCAAAATGTGATTCCTTTTATAGACTGCTAAGGATATAAGTTAAGGTACCTTTTAACTTAAGGTAAAAGAATCAAAACTACTGGCATCACCTGTGGGTTTGTTAGCAATTAGAATCTAAGGTCACACTCAAGACATTCTGAATCAAAATCTGTAATTTTAACAAGATTCCTGGGTAATTTGAATGCACTTTAAAGTTCAAGAGACATGGCTCTAACAGACCCTTATGTTTATTAAATATCTTAAGAATGAATGAACACAAATTGAAGTTTGGGTAAATTTTCTCCAACTTTTACTTAGTAATTAGTGTTTACTTCCAATGCTATTTGTGTGTCAGCAAAAATTCTGAAATAATTTTTCAAATTTTCTGATGGAGGTGGTTCCAACGAGAAATGAGAGGGGGGTGGATGTTGAGATACAATCAATAAAGTTTTAGGTTCTAGGATTAGAAATTTCAACTGGATCTCAAATGTATAGGCTTGCACAGATTAAGTAATTTTTCTCAACTTCATGCAGCTCAGTAATGAAAAAGTCAAGTTTTGAATGCAAGTGTTCTTTAAGGTCAGCATGTCATATCCTCCTGAGTATTGGGCATAGGCCAAATAAATGCAAATATGTGTCTTTTCAAGATTTTAAGTGTCATATATTTTTTTAATAATAAATTTATTTTTTACTGGTGTTCAATTTGCCAGCATACAGAATAACATCCAGTGCTCATCCTGTCAAGTGCCCCCCTTAGTGCCCGTCACCCATTCATCCACACCCCCCACCCTCCTCCCCTTCCAACCACCCCTAGTTCGTTTCCCAGAGTTAGGAGTCTTTATGTTCTGTCTCCCTTTCTGATATTTCCTACCCATTTCTTCTCCCTTCCCTTCTATTCCCTTTCACTATTATTTATATTCCCCAAATGAATGAGAACATATAATGTTTGTCCTTCTCCAATTGACTCATTTCACTCAGCATAATACCCTCCAGTTCCATCCACGTTGAAACAAATGGTGGGTATTTGTCATTTCTAATGGCTGAGTAATATTCCATATAAGTTTTATCTTTCTGATTGCATGGTTTCCTGATCTTAGGGAAATAACAGAAGTACTTATTTTACATCCAATTTCTTATGAAATGCAAAAAACAAACTCTACATTCATTTTTCCCATTCCTTTTTATATTTTTACACAGCTCAAAAATGAATTTTAGTACCAACTAAAGTTAATCCATACGAAATTAAAATGAATTAGTCATTTGTATTTTGGTAACATAAATTAAAAGCTATAAAACAGATGCATTTCATCTTAAATGTAATAGTAAGCTCTGTGAAAAGTCAGTAAACATGTTATTCAATTTTTTTCTTAAATGTCTAGTTAAAATTTAAAATTGGCATTGTATTAAATAATAAATCTAAATATTTAAAACTGTGATTCATGTCCTCAGTTATATTTAATACTCTTTTTTAACATATACATTTTATTCAGTACTATTATTTCAAATTTCTTTCTTCCATTATTCTGGTTGTAGACTAGTTCTATTGTAGACTAGTTCTTTACTTAATTAAATATACTTAAAAAAAGTAAATTTGAAATTTTGTTTTCTTTTTTCATTATATTAATATATTTTCTTATAATGCAGTGATTTTTTTTCTGTAACTCAGGATATATTTGTTGAATTTTCAGTTTTTAATGATACAAATATGCATAAAAGTATTACTAAGGGAAATAATTTTAATAGATAATTTTACTTGGTTTATTACTTTAAAATCAAATTCAGTATTAATATCTTGCAAATATTTACCCATATTCAGAATACATGATACCTGATTTCTCTTAATTGTTCACAGACCTGTTAGCATTCAAGAATCACCAGGGTATATTTGTGAATATACCAATGTACAACACATTCACATCATCAATTACTTCAGAATCTCCTGGATGTGGGACAAGCTGTCGGTATTTTTTACAGGCTCCTTGTATGAATTTAACAATTACCTAGAGTTAGAAACCACTAATCTAGCTTACTCATTGAAGTTTAAAAAAACAATTTTGTCTGAAAAAATATCAAGAAACAGTCTAAATATATAGTTTCCGAAACAGTATACTACTACTAAAAGTTATTTTCTTATGTTGATAAGACTCCTAGCCAGTGCAAGAACCTCATTTGAATATAATGCATATGAAATATAAACCTACATGAAATCATTCTTCATTTGTTTTTAGCTGATATCTGACTAGTCATTTTCTGCAGTGTTGTTGGTATTTAGGTGTGCGGGTATGTAAGTGTGTGTGCATGTTTTAATTTCGTGGAAACAAACCAGGGCAAAAGCAATTTTGTTTAGCTCAAATATAAGGTTACTTTTCTAAAAACATCCTCTGTGCTGCTAATAGAATCTTACATATCATACTCAGTATCATTTATCTACTTTGGAATTAACAGCTTCAGTTACATTGATACACTTAAAAGGATAAAGTTTAGAATTCCCTCTTGGAAAAAAATTAAACTCATTATTAGAGAAGACACTTTATTTTTTATTTTTATTTTATTTTATTTTATTTTATTTTATTTTATTTTATTTTATTTATTTTATTTTATTTTATTTTATTTTATTTTTATTTTATTTTATTTTATAGAAGACATTTTAGACCTCTTTGATTTCCTAGGTGGTACAGGTATTTCTATGGCATTCTCATCACTTTGGTACTATTAAGGTCTCAATTATTAATATTAAACATTTTATTACAAGTTCCAAAAGGGAACATCATTACGCCATTCTAAGACTTAGTCTGTATATTCAGAGATATTTTACAAAATACGTTATGATTTTATGTTTGCAAATTAGCATTAGACATAGGAATATTTCCTGATAATTGTAACTCTATCTTCTAACCTCTTAATGTAAACACTTAGAGTATTCAGAGACATACTGAATATTTTTCTCAATTGTACTTTTTTCCTACAATGTTAACAAGGGTTCTACATGTACTTTTTTTGTATATACTTAATAAGGATTCTAATAATTTTTTTCTAGGAAAACAGAAGACAAAGCAAATAAGAATATTTGAAAAATTTAGTCAGAATTATCCTATACCGATTTACCCATTCAACTTGAAAGTGCTCTAAAATTTGTTACTTAAGATTTGGGCAACTTTGTTGAAAGTTGGCTTTACCAAATATACATGACTTAATCCAGTATTCCAGTATTTTAGGCCCAACCTAAATTACTTTCCTACTTTATCTACCTCTCTATTTCAATCACAGTAAGCTGGATGCCCACTCCTGCTGGATGTCGGGCCTCTACAATATATGTCTACTCTCTTATTTAATACATATCTCAATCTTTACCAATCACTGGAAGGCTTAAGAACTCCAGTAATCTTTTCTCCATGCTATCAGTATTTATGGTGTAATTATCTAATATTCCACTTTAAAACTCTGTGTGTGCATGTCATTTTAAAATGTTATTGTGCTACAAGAGGGAAAACTTGCCTTGAATGTCTTAGAATATTCTCAAGGGCAAATAATATTTTCTCTATTTTGTTTTATCTATTGAATTCAGTAGCAAGCTTAGCCCTGGGAGAAAGTATACATTGATTACTCTCCGGAAATTTACTTTGAGCATCCATTTATCTACTTCTCTACATGACAATGTTCCACTCAGACCCCCATTCTCCTGGTGATGCCCCATATTGTGTAATTGTGCCTTTGCTCAGCTTTATATTCTCAATTGGCTAAAAGTAATCTGATAAACATCTTAGGGATTGTAGAATAAAACTGATAAGAGATTGAGGTATCAAGCCCTGAAAGGTGTGCTGTGATTTTAGAGAATACTTATTCAGTGTGCTATTTAAGGCAGGGAAATAAAGCAGGTGAAAGATCGTTTTGAGCAAGAAAACATGTTAGTATATCCTTAAATGTCATCATGAAAGGAACCAACTACTTTGACAAATACAGGGCTTTTTAATATAGGAGTAGAGTAAGAAATTAAGGAAGACAATACCTTGAGTGAATGATTTAAATTTCCACCTCCTATACTTCAAAGAGTGCCTCTCTTGGAAAGTACTGTACATCTATTCCAAGGTCCTGAAATAGTTCCTGACACATGGCAAGTGCTTATCAATTGTTTTATGAATTAATAATATAGGCACTGATTACAAAATGGATGGCAGTTCTGTAAAGGAGAGGCTCTGATTAGTTCGCTAGCTCTTTAATTAAATATATACTTATGTATAGTCTTTGCTTTCACTATTATTGAACAGTTTTGAGAGGTAGTTTCTTTGAATAGTAGAATGGCATTCACAGATTTTTGATAAATGGGTAGTATTACACAGTTCTAGTCCCGTGTAACGTACAGTTTTTATACACTTTAAATTTGCCTAAATTTTTTTAATCTTTAGTAGGAAACAGCAATTTAGTTCTAACATGGCAGGTCATTTATATTATAATTGAAACCACCACAGGCTGTTTACCTCCAGAGGCTGATTTGCTGACACACACAGCCCGTGTACTAATGTATAAGCAGACTGTCACACACTTTGATAAGAAAACATCTCTCTTGCTTATTATTTTTAGCAATAAGAGTACAATAACAAGAGAATATTCATTACTCCACATGCCTTGACTGAAATGAGAACTTTTCTGATCCGTTACCTATTTGCTGCCAATATTATGGCAGGTATCCTGATTAATACAGCAGACATCTAGTCGGGTCATTTTTAGTTTCCCATTTGTAAATAAGGTCATGTGTACATGATTGTCCTCTCTCAGAGGAAGAAAGGAACTATATTTCTGTGATAATATTGTGCAAAAAATCTTATAAAAACTCATAGATTTTTTTCCTATTTCATCTTTATCATTTTACTATGGAAACTGGCACCAAACCTTTGGTATTACAGTTATTATTGCTGTGATTCAATTTAATCTTTATTATGAGTAAGAAATATTCTAAGTAGGCTTAATCTATTTTTATTTTTATATAGTTCTTTGGGGATATCAATAAGTATGTATTACCTAGTTATCTATTTTTTCTCACTCATCTGTCCACCCATACTTATATAAAGTTACATATACATTACTACTTTCACTTGTATTTTTTAAATTCCTACATATATGATATTACTATTACATTAATATAATAGAGTGTTCTGTATATTTTACTTCATACATGTCTAAAAATTAAGCAAAGGCACACATTTGGGTATTAATTTACATAACACTACTTCTTTAAATACTAGTTCTTTTTCTCCTCGGCTACTGTAATTTTAATCCACCATTACAGTATCAGAGTTTCACAGGTGTAAATAAACTGCAATATTGATTTTTCCCCCATGGAAACATGAAAGAATTAACTACTGAATGATTAAAGATCACTGTGTGTAAATCAAGTGGCATACGAATGGGTATGATAAAATAATCTTGGTAACAATATACTTCTGCAGCAATATATCCTCTCAGGAACAAATTTAGCCCTTTTCAGTAGAAAAAAAAAAAAAAAAAAAAGGCAGTTCAGCTAAAACCAGGGCAAATCACAGGGAGGATAACTGAAATACTTTCACTTTAAACAGTTAGATCTCGGAATACACACACTGCCTAGAATAGACATAGTTTTATTAGAAACTGTATGTACTCATAGTATTGTTCATGTCTATATTCTTTAATGTTCCCCTAATGTCAGATTAATTAATTAACGTGCATATCATCATGAGAATTGCTAAAGAATTTGTCAAGCTGGAATGATACATGAATATGCAAGGAAACTGATAAATTAGGACATACATGAGTGAAAATTCTGAAATTCATGTTGTAAAGTTTATCTAAGGTAATGGGTATATTTAAACTAGAATAGAAAGATGACAAAAATAGTATTTAAGACAGAGTTAGAAAATTTGAGTCAATTAGAAATACCTGTATAATCAAATATAGCATAGATGTTAAAACAAAAAAGTTAATAGGATTCTATAAGAATTTTATCTGAATTATGGCCAAATCAATTTATAATAAAAGCAAATTAGATATGACTATCCATATGTAGAATTATAAATTCAGTTTGACAGATGGCAACTAGAGAACAAATGAAGAAAAAGAAAAAAACTCGACATGTTAATTAAAAATGCAGGAAGGGTAAATAGAATACTTTGACATATGCATAACCTGATGAGAAAATAACAAAGGTTGGTTCAGGAAATTGGTGATAGTTTCCATGTACCACCACTCAAGGAAAATAATTTCACTAACAAAATCCACTTTGACAGACACCAAATAATAATTTTTTTGATCAAATGACAGACCTTGAAGTTCCATTATAGTTTCATTGCATGTTGTTAACACATAATTTGCCACAGTGCCTTTGCACACAATAGACACTCAGGAAATTATCTCTGAATGATGATAGTTTGGTGATTCCAATGGGGACATAACAATTCAGGTAGTGGAAGGAAGGAAAATTAAAAAAACACTAAATAAAAGTTTTTGGAGTTTAGACTTTTTCTATATCCAACAAGCTACTTATCAAGTAGTATAACCAAACAGAGTGGCATAGAGGCAAAGTGAATTACAGGATGTCATATCTGTTCAAGATTATTATGGAATGGTACTTTTCCTAAATTATTATTTGATGCTTGTCATTGTTTCAGTTTTATTTTTTCTCAACTACATCTTAGTTTCTTGATCCTTTTCTTATGCTTCCTCCTTTGACTCATCCTCTTCTTTATGTTCTTAATGAACTGATTTTCAATAAACTAATATTGATCATTTAAACACCAGAACTGAATGCACATCCTAGTTTCAGTTTTGATGTGTTTTAATTTGGTTAGCCTGTATTACTTCAAATAATTTTTTTGACACAGGTAAAGGACTCTGAATTTCCATTGTCCCTTAGTACAGTACACAAAGCAAAAACAGATGTAACATAAAAACCTGGTAGCAGTGATTTGAGTGTCATGGGAAGTAATTTGCCATCTTCTGATGGGGCATTTCGACAAAGTTCTCAACTAGTCCCTGACTTTTGGGCTTCCGTGATCATCTGCACATTGTCCAATTTTAGCAAGAATCCTGCTAAGTTAATTTAACTAGAACTCCCCACCTTCTGTATCTGGTCATCTTCAATGTCTAATCATGTTTCTTATCCTCCCTCATCCCCCAAGGTGACATATGATCATCTTGGCCCTGCCTTCACCAGAATCTTGTTAGGCCACTTTGGTCAGAATCCTTCCATGAAATTTCCCCTTAATTTCCTGCTCCTCTCCTAGGCTATGAATTCCCACTTTTCTTTGTGCTATTTGGAGTTGAACCCAATTTCTCTCTTCTATTATAAAACCTCATTGGAGTAACCCCCAGCATTCCTATCATAATAGCATTCCTTGTATAGTTTATTTTACCATCTTTAACACGTGTCATAGTATTTTTTTTCTTTCTTTAGAAATACTTCCTAACAGTATCTGTTTCTTAACAACATGTTAAATCCCAGGAGAAAGTTGTTTAGTTGTGAGGTGCTAATAAATTATTTCTTGCTACGTTACTTTACATACTTGGAGATAGTCTTATGAAATTGTATTGTCACTTGTGCTAAATGCCAAAAATAAAGTTATCTTGGAGAATTTTTTTTTAATCTGTTTTTGGACTGAGATAGCTTTTCAGAAAAGCAAGAAAATTACTGTTTTCTTCAGCACACATGGAATGCCAGATGAAGCCTCACACCTGGAGTTAGCATCCCTGGACTGCGCTCCAAGCTGCCAGTTCTCTGTGGTGGACTCAGAAACAACAGAACAGCAAGCCCCTGGCTATTAGAGCAAGTGGGGGTAATAATTTGTTAACATGGCCATCAGGGCAAAATCAATAAATCTCAAGCCTGAGTCAAGGAAAGAAACTGTGGTGACTTTTCAAAAGTTTAAGAGACCAACAATACTGTGATGTCTAAAAATAGTTGTCTTCTAAAGTAGTAGGAAATCCCATGCCTGCACTCAGATAGGCTTCCGTCATATAATCACAGCCTGGGGATGCAAGCCTGCTTGCCATCTGATCTTGAGTAAGTCTCATTTTGTAGCCCATTCACTAAACCAAAGCACAGTGGGAAATGTGACTCCGATTGAATTTTCAGTCCTCTACAAAGATGAACTACATCAATAGCCTTTACTTATGTCCTTATTACAACTGGAGTGAATACTGTAAAAACAATCTTGGTCTGAAATTCAGTGAAAGGTTTGTGTGTGTGCATGTGTGGTGTGTACGTGTGTCTATTTCCTGAGTTAATTGATCAGCAGCTTGTGATTCCACTAATAATTAAATCTTAACCAGGTACTAAGTAATTAACTAATACAGTAATTAAGTAACATTGTCTGAAAATACTTTTTTCACTTTAATAATTTATCAACACAACTATAAGATCTTCATATTCGTTTTTCTATTTCTCTTGGCAGAAGGAAGAATAACTTGATACCTATTTTAAATTTAGAATAATTATGATACCAAAAAGTAACCCGCCTTAAATTCTTACAAGCCCAAAGATGAATTATACTGCTCCAAGTTGCCTTCTAATAAATATCTAACCATACTATTGCAGTAATGGAAAAAAGTAACCCAATAACAGATGTGATCTTAAAGTTTCTAAAAACATTTCTACTTATCTACAGAGCAGTAGAGCATTACAATTTCATACTAATATAACTGGAAAAAAAAAAAAAACCAGCCTTGTTGAATTGGGTCAACTTCTTTTACAGGAATCCTTTCATGTTCTGTACTTGATGCATTTTGCCAGAAACAATCAATAGAAGCATGTTTCAATAAATATCCAAACTAAATATTTTCTCAGCTAAAGGTTAACACTTGCTCTAAAACATCATTTGACTTTAAGTTAAAAGAGGAAAATAATAGTCTTTCCTGGTGGCATTTGAAAAAAAAAACAAAATAGGAAACAAGGCAGACACTGGTTTCTTCTATCTTTAAATCTGAGAGCCTAAAGGCATGTCCTTTTCCAAGAGTCCTTTATGGCACCCTAGATTTTTCTAAGCAATACTGCTGGACTTCTAATGAGGTAAAATTCTTCCTTTGGCACTTGTAGGGGTCAAGCTGCTCCCAATTAAGATTTGTAACGCCTCTAAAAAGTGGGTCAGTCACTTTATTTTAGTAAAGATGCTTCCAGCAAGTCAAAAGATAGATCTGGAACTGCTAATGTCCCTTGCTGACATCTGATACCTTAACTTTAAAGTTTCTGAGGCCAATAAAGATAGGACCTGCAGTGGTTACTGGGCTTTAGTAATCTAGGATCAAACACATAAGATTGCAAATGTCTTGCCAAGATCAATAGTACTGCTCCAGTATCTCTGAATTTTACATTTTATCTCTACCGAGAAGCTTTGCTGGGGTAATAGAACAGGAGGGAGAGTGGTGGCATCTCCTCGAAATAATGTCCATGCATGAGCCTTTTTAAGGTAATTTGTGACAAAATATTTATCAAACTTAATCTAAAAGACATTAGAGGAAGTAGTGTGAAAGCAAGACTTGGAAAAATCCAGAACGGCAATCCAAGTTAACACTGTTCTTTTTTTCCTTTTTAAAAAATAATCAGACTGACTCCAGCCTATCAAATCCAACTTCTCCTTATGCTTGGGATGGTAGAAATTGGCTATAGTACTCTATTAAAAAAGAACAGACTTCTTAATAAAATACCTGATTATCTTTTAGTATACTACATTTATCATCTTTATTCCTCCCTCCCTAAATTTTATCTTGGTGATAATCTCATTAACAATAAAATGCACGTGAAGAAATGTCTCACCATGATGCCAACAGTTGCTATTCAATGTTAGTTGAGGCTGAATCTAAATTATATGAGGTCAATAAAGAAGTATAGAGACTTTAACATGTATACATATAAGACATTTCACATGCATATGATAAATTAGCATCCTCAGGTTCCTTATATCCTCCATTTATATTTAATAGAATTATGGCAATTGGATGATTATTTGAGACGTTCCTCTTCCAAGGCATCTTGCTCAAAGTGTGTGTGTGCACATACTAGGTAAAATGAGCATAACATAAATGTAGGTTTTCTTAGAAAGCTATGAAAGCATTTCACAACAATAAAGCAAGGATTTAGAACTGGGAACTACTCTCCTCTGTGCTCTGACTCTGTCAGTGTTTGTGGCGTTGCCAATGTTGCCTAAATGCATAACCATCAGCTCTCAGGGACAGGGAAGCTCTGATCTGGAGTGTTTGCCAGGTTCCATGGTGTAAATATACTACCATGGCAGATTTCAAACTACCAACTGAAGTCAACCTGCCTGCAAAAATACTCTAAAATTTAGCAATTGGTTCCTGTGACATCGAATAAGTGGACTTTAGTATACTACTACTATAGGCCACAATGGTCTACTGACCCTTTATGTATGTTTGGTCTATCCTTCTGAGTTTCCTTGAAGACTGCTTTCTATACTGATTTACCATTATGCACATACTTGAAAGTGGCTGTCTCAGCCCCATCTCTACATCAGTTAACATTTCAGTGACTATGCTTCTAATTTAAATATTTCAAGAGGTTATCTCATTGGATTAAACTATACTTCATGTCATGCTAAATTTAAGGAAAGGAGAGGTGGTGATGGCAATGAAGTGGGGCAACATATAGGCCAAACCTGAGTGCTATTTAAGGCCAACTGAACTCCTTTCTTGGAATACTATCATATAAGGAGAGAAAAGAAGATGAGAAGCTAGGACACTGTACACATGAATAATTAGCAATGGAAGTATATTATGGTAGCACATGTGAATTTTTAAATAGAGAGAAGACTCTTCCATTGCAATCCAAGTATTAACTAGTGGTATTAGCTACATATGCTATTATTTTACATGTTTAAACTATCAAAAATATTGTGATTTTATACCTAATTTGTGATTTTCTTTTGCTCTTGGATAAATGATGAAATGATAACCACAAAATTAGCATTCCTTTTGATATCAAACTTAAAAGCAGCATAGCTTATAGTTATTTCTAAATCAGATAAAAGAAAAACAGTCTAGGAAAAATCTACATATGCATTAGAACAATGGTTGGTATTCAAAGAAATATAATTAAGATAGTTATAAATATCTTTCCAAATGGTTGGTATTCAAAGAAATATAAATAAGATAGTTATAAATATTTTTCCAAATACAACATCAAATAACATCTTCATGCCTTTTATTATTACAAATGGTAGGATTTGCTTTAACAATATACAACATATATACTTTATACATATATATTTTTATTTAATATATACAATTTTATTATGTGCTTTCTACTTCAACAGGCTTTTATACAAATAATTTCAAACAATTAACACCATTACTAAGTGGCTTCTAAGGTTCTTGGTGACATAAATACATATCTTCTATCTGGATGAAACAATCTCTTATGAACAGTCCTTTCAGCTTTTTATCATTGCTAGGTGTCCAGTGATGAAATGTTGTATGTAAACTAATAATGAATCACAATTTCTTTGATGCTGGAATTTTGTAAGCCTAAAGATATTTATACTGCTTTCTTTCTTCCCACTGAAATACATTTTGTTTTATAAAAGGATTAACCACTCAGCAGAAAATTGGAACACATAAAATCAATAGATTTCCATGCTTACCAAATCAACATGATGTATAACAGCAAATAATTCTGAAATCCATTAAAACAGTCTGATTTTAAAAAAATGTGTAAATTCAATTGGAAGCCATAGGCATTTTATTTGATGATGAGATGTCAAAGAGATGATACTGTTAACTATAGAGACACACAGAATTCAAGCTGATTCTTCCAATAAGCACACAGCTTAGTAATATTAGAGAAGCAATTTTTAGAATAGCTCAAAATGAGAGAGGACCAAAGTAAGTTTCTACTCACTGTTTTTTTTTTTTTGCTTTTTTTTTCAATGAGACATCATGACTTCATGCGAATTGTATAATAATTTCTACATTTATAACCTAAATCTAACATTATCAACTATGTTAATTATTCTACTTGTTACTGAAGACATGTCTGGAAGGTTTAATTCCTGGCACATAATATGTTCTCACTGAATAAACAATTAGTGAAGAAAGACACAGCAACATCTATAAGCATCAATTGGTTATAAACTCCCTGAAAATGTGTAGAAAATATTTAATAAATGTGCAGGTCGGAGCAATACACAAACATCTCAGAGTCTGAAAAGTGGAGTAGCCTGATGACTTGGTGTCCTTCAATATATTCTCAATATATCTGTCCAGCATTATTGTAGAGCTGGAACAGATTACTCTGCTTCAGGGAAAGTAAAGAAATGAAGCACTGGCAGCAACAGTCATCCTTTATCTTCTGTCCTGGACTGCAGCCCTACCCTAGTATATAATCCCTTCAGTAAATATTGAATCTTGCTGTTAACTGCATCCAACCTCTTGAGAAGGTAGTTATAATGCCTTTTGAGGCTACCTCAGCTTCTGCCTTGGGCAAGGTCTCTAGATCTGATCACAATGGCACCCAGCCAAGAGGACAAATACATGTGGAAAACCAGTTTGTATTTAGATTCCTGAACTTACCTACATGTCCATCTGGATCCACTTAAAGGAAGCAGGATGCACCAAAGTGCCATAGAGGTGACAGGTGGCCCCAAATCTTTGACATTACCCCTCCTTTCCCAAGAGAATTATGATAATGATACTTCCAGCTCTTACAGGATGATCCCTAAGAATTCTCCTAAAGCAATTCTTCTCTAGGTCAACATATTACTTGTGTCATGTTACTGCTACTCTTAGATGAGCACCTTGGGTAACCGCTCAGCAGGCCACTACCAAACCCGATTCATGAATGTGCATTTGAAAATTTTTCTGGGGCAAGGGGACATAGCTTTTTATCAGGTTTGCTAAGGTGTTTACATCTCAAAATAATTGGAAACTACTTTCATAGGATACTGTGAACCTGGGTGATATCATCAGGACTCACTCATTGAATTGATAACGAGGGGAATGGATATGTCATCTATCTGTCGTAGTTTATTACATTGAAAAGAATAAGGACTTTGGCTTAACTATATTCTTTCTCAATAGTTACGTGATCTTGGCAGGATATAACATTTCTAAATGTATTTTGTCATTTATAAAATTCTAAACCAATAAGCATTTAAGAAGAGGTATTTATCATCTCAACTTAGAATAATTCTCTTTCATATATTAAATATTATTTAGAAGCCAGTGTTTTTTAATTTATACCATAAAATCATTTGGGGCCAATGTACTGTGGTATGTTTATACTTACAAATTAATACATCATGAATGCTGAAAACTCTATTTGGTTAGTGATGGTAAAAACTAATAATTATATTCACTAATCCCACCAGACCATAGAGTCACGGTGTTATGGTACAGAAAATAATATTCCTTTAAACAAATTTGTTTTTAGGTCAGCTTAAGATAAGTTATGAAACAAATCTCATGATCTATGAATTGTTTGTTAACAATAACAAACATGGCATAAACAAACATGGTATAAACATGGCAATAAATATTACTCCTTTAGTAAACAACTATGTATTTTAACCAAGATATTTTACTTTTTAAACCCATTCCATGGGGATCCCTGGGTGGCTCAGTGGTTTGGCGCCTGCCTTTGGCCCAGGGCGTGATCCTGGAGTCCCCGGATCAAGTCCCACATTGGGCTCCCGGCATGGAGCCTGCTTCTCCCTCTGCCTGTGTCTCTGCCTCTCTCTCTCTCTCTATTTCTATCATGAATAAATAAATAAATCTTAAAAAAAATAAATAAACCCATTCCACGTGTTAGCAGTTTGTCTAGCAGATTTGAGTCACTACATTATCCTTTTGTCTGTCTAAACTGCCTGGGCAATTACTAATTTTCATGCTTCTGTACTTTCCTAATCATGCAAAGTTGAGAGACTAAACAGTACAAGCAATATCTACACAGGTTTTATAAACCTTTTTAAATAAAAACATATAATATTTGTACATCAAGTTTTATAAAACTTATTTGTACCCAGTTTCTGAGAAGAATTACTATTTCTAAGGAAACGAAAACTATGCTATGATTTTTTTAATTATACAAATTACAAACTAAAAACAAGATGCCTACTTCATCAAGGCACTAATTTTTATGAAATGCAAAAGAAGTATTTAAATTCATATTTTATTTCATATGGAAAGAATATTTTTGACCCCAAAAGAAATATCCCATACACTGACAAAAAAAAGGGATTTGAACTGCAAATGGGTAAGGGATTTTAAGCAGATATCTAACTACTCTAATTTAGTTGAAGTTTTCTTACACAGACTAATTCTATCACAGTGTTGTACATGTGAGTCAACGATTTCATCAATGACCCCTGGGAAATACTGAAATGGGACAAGGCTGCATCACTGGCAGTGAGCTCAAATGAGCTTCAGCCTTCCACCAGCTTTCTGTTGATTCCGAATGAAATCACATACTATAAATGGAATGGTTAAGAGCTTCTTCAGGGAAGGGGTCACAAAGAACCAACATGGTCTTACCAAAAACCATTTAACAGCTAAACACTTTCTCCTGCTTCAAAATAGAGCCAATAACTAATATACTACACTATATACACATGTTCACTCTTCTTCCCTTTTCATGAACTCAGACAATTCCACTTACGTAGGCAAAGCAAAAATACTTCCTTTTCTCCATCAATCACTCAGAATTCTCCTGTTTTTCTCTCCTAATCTTCTCCCATTCCATCTCGTTTCTTTGCAGCTATATGATTTTTCTCTGGATTTTAGACCTGATCTTGTAGTTAGTACAGCGTTTTTCTGACTTTGACTTTTGAAACCTCAATAAAGGTTGTGATTCTGGGCTCAGCTTTTTATCGAGCCTGCTCCTGGTTTTCTTGGAGACACTGCCACTTATCATCATTACTCCTCTAGTTGATGGTCCTGACTGACCTGTGCCCAGAGGAATGAACAGATATAATCATTCTATGTTTTTCAGCAAGGCATTTACTGATTTTTTCCTCATGGTAACTTTGTAGGCAACATGCAGCTAAGGAAATATGTTAAATGCTGCTAAGGTAAGATGAATTAGAAGTAGGCACAAGAATGAAAGGTGTAGAATAATGGGTCAGTGCATAGTCTCCTGGTAGCTTGCCTTGCATGTTCTCCCCTCCTAGTTTCAATGTTTCATCACTGATTCAGGGAGAATTATTATCAAATCTACAGAAGACAAATTTGGGAACCTAAGCTGATAGATACATGGGCTAACTGAATAAGGTTCCAAAAGACTGCTTAACAAGTTTGAGAGCCACAGACTGACTCTAACATGAAGCATTATACCAACTATAATGCAAAAAAGAGGGAAAAAATGTATACACGAGAGTGATATGAAAGCTAGCAGCTTTTGTACCAAAAGGATTTGCAATTTTCCTTGACAGCTCCTTGTGAGTAAATAGCATAATGAACCTGCCAAAAAGCTAATGTAATCTTTGTATTACTTAGTCACATTTAGAATACTTGAAATGATAGTATAGATTTACCAGTGACCATAAAAAGTCAGAAAAGGAAATGAAAATGTATTAAACCACGAGGGTATCGTATGGAAATATTTTAGACACTTGCATATTGAGTTCTCACAACCTGTACAAGATATGCACTGCTAGTGCCATTTTACAGATGAAACAATCAAATGTCAGAGAACTTCAATCTCCCAAGATCACAGGTACTAAAGTCTGGAAACAGTATTTTAAGCCATGTCTGTATGAATCTAAAACATACGGGTTTTACACCACACAAATGGATTAAGGTATTCAAACGGAAATGAATATCATTTCATCCTGGTGCATCCTGGAAGCCACTCCCCAACCAAAACAGGAAAGGAACTAATGTGTTAAGACTAGGCAAGAGATTTACATTAGACAAGATCTTTATATTGATATACTTCAAAAGTGACCGAGTTACTAGTCTCTGGGAGATTTAGCATAGGCTAATGAACATTTTGTGAAATGTACGCGTAGGCAGGTGTTTAGACTTGGTAGTTTTTAGGGTATTTTTCAATGGAAAGAATGTCTGATTCTAAAATATTTATGACTGACAGGTTTCCAAAACTGAAGCAGAAAGCTTAAGTATGAGAAAAGAAGATAAATGACACTGGAAATTCATTTATCTTAGAATATTAGAATACTACTATTCTTAGTAATTAATATGCATACTGAGCCTGTACAGCATCTGAATCAGATAGGTACCCTGAAATGGGTTTGAAAGAACCAGAAGACTTCGAAGTAATCCTTTGTATATAAAATTGCTCTGGACCAGTAACTTAAAATTAAAACTTAATCCAGTATAATCTCTTAATGATTTTATTCAAATTAATGAATTTGAACTCCTAGTATCCTACTTATTTGATACAGTATTTGGAGATCAAAATGAAGTTTATAATATTAACACTTCTTTCACTGGGTTCTAACATTGTGCCAAACACTAATGGAGATGTATAAAATATTAGATAATATGTGGTTCTTTTTGACTACCAAATGTAGAAAATATATTTTAATGTCTTTTTTAAAAACAAAATAATTATGCTATGCCATTCATCTAACTCTCGGTTTCTCCTTGTGACCAATTAATTTCTAAATCTTGTGAGATATAGATGTGTAGCTGATTGCAAAAGAACATAGTCAAGCTTGCAACCTTGATTTAAAGAGCATGATCCTCTAATCTAAAATATTTTAAAATTAGCTAGCATTTTTAAATTGGATACATGCAAATAATAGGTTTCCTAGTTTTTTCCCCCACTTTTACTCTCTCTTCTCTCACTACAGAAAAAAATCTTACATATGAAAGGAAATTAAGAAGAAAAGTTCCAGTGCTGATTCCTATTTGCCTTTGGGCCAAAACTCAAAAACTTTTTATATAATTGATCATCTTTTGAAACTAGACCATTATATACTGTGATTCTTTTTCAGGGAGTAAGGTAATAGGGTGGTTCTGTTTAAAAGTGCCTTTTAAATGTAGTTATTTGATACATTTAGATAAAATATAATGGCAGTGCCCCTATAATATAGTTAACTCCAGCATCCTAAAAGGTCTTTCATTCTATAACAAAATGAGAAAAAGTACTTAGGGAATAATGTTAAATTAGTGCATACGATGACTGCAACTGCAAAAAGGTACCTATGCCCACAAAGAATATGATAGGAGTCCTCACTCATTTTTTAAATCTCTATTCTCATTCTCTATTTTCTCTCCTCCCTCATTCCCTCAGCATTTCCACTCATTAGTGTGACTTCAGCTGCTGTATATGTACTCATGATGCTGAGTTACACGTGCAGATTTGCAGCCTGCTATAGAGTAAATAGATCTGGTTGTGCCAAAGTCACATGGAAGATGACAACATTTCAAAGGTGAATTAATATTTCCTGCCACTCTCCATTCCTTCTCCTGCACACCTTATATTAATGACTCTATCACCATTCACTCTGTCATTCAAGCTTTTAGAAACTCCAGTAAATACCCTACTTCTCCTCTCTTAACATTTTCTTCATCCGGCTGACAATAAAGGCAGTTTTCCTTGCCTTCATTCATAGTGCAACAATTTCATCCCTGGATTATTTAAGTTGTCTCTCATTTAGGCTTCCAATGATAATCTATCTTATACAATTCAACCTTCCTTTCTGAAATACAGATATGATTAAGTCATTCTCTTTTTCAAAAATAACACAAAATAAAAAAATCCTTCAATAGTTTTCCATTAAATACAGCTAAAATTACTTTAAGGTCCTTTAATATCTGACCTCAATTTGGCCCCTGACATGATCTACTACCCATGATATAGCTCATTTTCCAGCTAAACTAGAAATATTTTTATGTATACTTTATGCTGATTGGAAATCAGGCTTCTCTGACAAGGATCAGCTCAAAGACAACCCCCTTCATTTACTTTATTTTCTAGGAAGTTTGTCAAGAATTAGTTCTATTTTCAGTGCCCCCAACAGCATTGACCAATTGCATTAGATCCATTTGTATTTAAACATCTTCCACCATACTTTTGAGAATTTTGAGGAAAAAAAAATCCTATTCCTCTTTTCATTCCCATATGTGCACAAAACAGCTCCAAAATGGTTTTTAAATAAGTGAATTCACAATTTAAAATGGTATTTTTCCTCTTATGATCTTAATCAATGAAGAAAATTATAAACTAGAGAGTTATAAGAATATTAAATATATCTTATATAAGAAGATACAGGACACTAGTGATTATCTTTGTTTATATTTACTGAGAAGAGATGATAAAATTATACTAAACCTAGAATCACCAAAGTACATTTCTGAAATTGTAAAATAATAAAAGAGTAGACAATAATCTACTTTAATGTTCTTAGTGCATGATAAAATTTTGTTGTGATGTAATTATCAGAAGAGACACTTCAAGTTAATCCAACAGTTTTAATGCATATTAAAGTTCAGTTGTATTTGCTGGTAAAAATAAAATCTTTAAATGTAAGGAATTGTCCACACTAATTTATAAAACAGCCATTTGTTATTACTTGAAGATCCATAGCAAAATTTTTAGATTCCTTTTGATGTAAATTAAACCTAATCATTATTAAAAAGTGGTTGATGTGACAAGCTCTCCTAAATATGGTTCAGGTTTACAAAATGTAATTGAAGATATGGAGGTTAAGAGGCTTTACTCATCAAGGAGCTCCTCTGTGACAATGCTGCTTTTGCTACATCCAGTTTTCACTTTTATATTCTGAATGAATAGCATAATAGCAGCAGATGTTATGATGAAAGTAGTAATCACCTCCTTGTGGCGATCAGGAACTGGCCATATGTCCCAAGATACCACACACAAAACCAATAATATTTCTGCAGAATTCTATGGTAGAGAATGCCAAGACTTGGTCCATAAATGAAATGAAAAATGATGAACTCTCCTATCGTATTTCTCATGGCTCTAGGTATGCATATACTATTTTCTTTGTTTTACTGTCTTTATAGGATAATTATAAGAACAAGTCCATGGAACATTTTTCCACTAGATATTTTTTTAAAGGTTTAACTCTATGTGCATGGCAGTAAGAAATATGGGGGGGGGGGGCAGGGAGGCAAGGGGAGGGCTAACCTTGATTGGTATTACTTCCAGATGGAAAAAAGAGAAAATACAAAGAAGATTTTTTTTGTAGATACTGCAGTATGCCACCCAGACCCTCCTTTGTGGACTGAGCCTTTCATTACATCAGCTGCAAAGAGGGTTGGCTGCTGTGGAAGACAGCTGTACCTCTCTGGGAACTGCCCTTGAGAAAAGGAGGAGTTGCTCATACAAGGTGTGGTGCATAGCTCCTATCAATGGTTTGTTGACGAGGAGAACCACAAGGATCATCTTGCCTCATTTAGAGAAAATTCTGAATGGCTATTTTAGTTCCAGAGCAATCTGTTGGACTGGGTAAAGCCACTCTTGCAAAGGCACCTCAATTCAACTTCTGCATCCACCCAATCATACTGCCCTCACTCCCTCATAGGTACTATTCCTTGGAGGACTCCTTAGTAAATGTCCTGAATGCAAAGGTTGCTTCTAGGTCTGTTTCTAGGAAATATAACCTCAGACAAGATCACCAAAATTCAAAGCAATGGTTTGTACAGGTAATTTTCAGAGAATAATATAGAAATACAACCATTCTGGATTATCATTATCTATAGAATATTGCTGAGCCTAAGGGAAGCAAAAGTAGGCAAGAAAAGGGCTTGATGCATAGTGGAGACTCCAACTAATAGCTGTTTTGGAAGGAGGAAAAGCAAGTGAAGTATATTAGAAGTATAAGGACAATAAGCTAAGATGTTGAACTCGGAGGTTCACAAATATGATTGGATATAGAGAAAAACAATGATTTTCATGTGAGTCATTAAGGAAATATGAAGGCTATCTTGTCAGTTATTGGTAATGACGGTTGGGGACAGTAGTATTAACTTTATGGTGGAAATTTTAAGAGAAGGAAAAAAAATGAAAGGAAAATGCATAAAGAAGCCCATGTAAAAAGGACACAGATCAATACCTAAATCTTCTGAATAAAAATCTATGAAATATTGCTTAGGCAAGAAAGTTCTTAAATGTTTAGTAAAGCATTAGACTAGGGTGGAAGAAACTCCTGATAGTGTATTGTTTCAGCCAGAAAGTTAGACTACGTTGACTAAGCTTCACACACCAAATTAACTTCTTCATGCATGTAGGGGACGACCGGAACTATTATCAACTTTGAACCAATACAATTCTCAAATCTGAAGCTGGAGAAAGAGCACTTAGCTTTTCTCCTCCTTTCCAAAGTCCCCAAATCTGATTAGTGTCCCCAAATGTAATTACTCTGATAGGCCTAAATACTGTAGAAATGATCACCAAAGATAATGGACTTATTTCTCTAATACTCTTTTAATTGCAAATGACATCATTCAAGTCCAAAGTGTAATTAAACTGACTCAGAATATCAAAGAACTCATGAATAGTTGTGCTGTTTCTGTAAGCAACAGCTTTCACATAAGTTATTAACCCAAGCTAACTTTTTAGAAGTTTCAAAACAAAGACATGCCAACACATAAAATAACAACAACAATCAGTTATATACAAGCAAATTCACAGTAGGAAAAGGTATGGATTAAAATTTTCTCATTGTTTGCTATGCATGCAACTCATTAAATAAATATCATGTCTTTAGAAATCACATATTGTAAAGTGAAATACTGGTGAGGAAATTTTAAAAACACGATGTGGAAATACAGTTACGGCACTCTAATGCCTTCTTGGAGGCAGGCAAGGGTATTACAATGAGTGATGAAATATAAAATTACAAAATGGAAACAAGGAATAAAAAATGGTATTTTTTATTTTACTTTGAAACTAAGCTTAATAAAAATATAGCATATTTAAAATACTGAGCCTGAGGCTCTACCCTTTCTTCAGCTAAGGTGAGCATGAGAACCTTCCTTAAGTATCAGTCTAGTTAGAGCTAAAATTCCCTCGCTTGTCAGTCAGATGAATGTGGAAGAAGCAGGTCTCACAATGCTGTGTACTGAGCAATTCTGTCCTTCAGGGATAAATTTAAGCAAATATGATGGAGCTTTACTAAGAAATAAGTGCATATTGCTTGAATGAAAAACAGTAACACAAACAAAAAAAATCCAAAGGATCTTGGGAAAGTTGTAAGTTGCAAGAAAATATGTTACAATAATATAAATAAGGTCTTTTGGTGTGCATCTAACCAGAAAAGCAATTATATTTGTTTCTAGGGAAAAATATAATTTTAACGATTCATTTAAATGATGGTGACCTGCCCACCCAGAAGCTGTTTTTTCCTTCCTTCCAATTTATCTGTAGATGAAAATATGCATTACATATTGCCACACAGCTGTCACTCTCTACTTGGCAGGAAAATTGAAGCTATGATAGCACATATTGCTTATTATGCTAAAAGCTGAAAACAAGTACTTAACTAGGTACATGTCAAATACAATTTTTAAAAAAATTCACTCACAACAAACGAACACTGCAACAATAGATCCTAAAAACTTAATTCAAAGGATATATTTTATAACATGCAAAGGAGAAATTCATGAATAAAAATTAAATTTTCTCACATGAAAATTTCACATTTATAAGTGGATTATCATCGCTGCTGTAATACATAACCTCTAAGTCTGTACGTGATGAAAACCTCTAGGTGTATAACTCAGAGCCTTTAATCTCTGCCTGAGTTTGGGGGAGTTTCCTCAACAGTTATAGAAGCACACTAGATGGTATCATTTTTATATGTAAAGCTCTCTTCTCACTTTTCCTAAACATCTCCAATAATAAAATTTCCAGGAAAAAAATGTTGCCCTCTTACTATCATACAAACCATTCAACTATAAATATACATAGTACTCATATATTTTTCAGTGCTTCCAACAAAGTATGATAACTCTGGTTTAATCATAATAAGAGTCAGAGCAAGTCACATTATCTTTCTGAATTCCAATTTCCTTGTCTGTAAAATGAAGGGCATATATGGGTGATCTAATATTCCTGGGTTTCTCATTTAAATCAACCACGGCAATGAGTGAAATCTAGAACAATGTGGCTTAACATGGAAAAAAAAATTAAAGCAAATGAATCAGACACAACGATCAAACAGAGTTGAGTTTGATTTCCGGCTGCCATTTAGCTGTGTAAATGTGGGCAGTTATCTGACATTTCTCCTAAGAGAGAGTTTGTATAAGGGGCCAATCACTTCCATGGAGGTAGTACCATTACCATGTATAAGTAATCTGCACCATCATCTACCCCCACCCACAAATATTTTATTCACTTTTAACCCCTAAACACCTAAATATGTTTTTCCACATTAATACCCCCCTAACACAACAGCCTGTTCAAGGCCAATGATTGTTTTGGTTTAAATTGTTAGGTTGGCATATGATCACGTCATTAATGTCATTATATCATTAATGATTTGAAATAATTATAAATTTTTGTCTGTCCTCCACTAGACCATATGCATCATAACATCAGGAGTATTTGTCCATCCGATTTACAGCTGTTGGCATCTGTCACAGTACCTTGCTTTTGTTCAATAAATATTCTACAGTTAATGAATAAATGAATGCTACACATTTTCTTGACATCACTATCTCCAGGGTCTCTGCTTCTTATGATTTTGCTCCTAGCTTCCTTCTTTGAGCATATACACACACAAAATAAATCCGTACTTTATAAAAGCTGAAAAAGTAATAGCTCCTAACATCTCCACTTTCTTAACTACAGTAATAGCATTATTGACAACTATTTTTCCGGGTCTTAGAATTTAATTTGAAAGTGTTCATGAAGCTATATATTTGCAATCCTAATAACACTATTCTTCCTCTGCAGGGGTAAAAGCTTTATTATATTTAGCTCCACTGGAGTGAACTAGGCCCACGGAAGATGGTTTTATTTTACACCATAACTAACTTTATAAATCTACCTTTAACCTTAAGCCTAAACAGCTTTCACCCTAAATTTGAGTCATGCACGTCCACAAAAAGTTAGACTGCAAGAGCTCCATTTATATGTTTGATTAGGCAGCCTTATCTGGAAAAAGAACTCACCCAAAGTAAAGTGAATATTGCCTAATTTAGGCTGAGGACAAAAGCTTAGAATTGTTCATTCAGTCAACAAATATTTGTGAAATAAATCAGATAAATCATAGTTCTTGGTCTCACTGATCTCACATGTTAAGAGAAAAAGGTTAACAATAAATCAATAGTTACACTTCCTTATAACTATTATACAAGTGCAATAGGACAAAGAGGTGGTTATGAGTATTGACCTGTCATCTGTCATTCTGTTGCTCTATACTCAGCCCTAGGAATGTGATAATTGCCACTGGAATGGCCTTTATATTTGATGTTCATCAGAGCCTAGCACATCAACACTGGAAGCCAGAACAACAAAGGAAAATGTTGACTACAATATTGCTAAAAAAAAGAAGAGCCCTCAGAGGATATTCATGTGAACAGTTAGAAACTTCCAGAAATAACTAAGAGTATCTGGAGAAGGCAAATCCCAAATGAAGTAAGAGCAGTACCAGAAATTCACTGGTTTGTTAATTCACTTGTCCACCCATTCTTGGGACAGTTTGTGGGGAAAAAAAATACATATATGGGACTGGCTATCTTATAAGATGCTAAATTCTCTACTTGTATCCTCCCAAACAATGATTTTTGCCAGCTATATGGAGTGGGAGGGTAAGCTTATTGAAAAAAAGACTCTTGATGTAGGCAAGATAGCAGAAGAGTAGGGTCTCCAAATCACCTGTCTCCACCAAATTACCTAGAAAACCTTCAAATTATCCTGAAAATCTATCAATTCGGCCTGAGATTTAAAGAGACACCAGCTGGAATGCTACAGTGAGAAGAGTTCGCGCTTCTATCAAGGTAGGAAGACGGGGAAAAAGAAATAAAGAAACAAAGGCCTCCAAGGGGGAGGGGCCCTCGAGGAGCCGGGCTGAGGCCTGGGCGAGTGTCCCCAGGACAGGAGAGCCCCATCCCGGAGACGCAGGAGCTGCACCAACCTTCCCGGGTGGAAAGGGGCTCCAGGGAGG
Source organism: Canis lupus familiaris (assembly GCF_011100685.1). Lineage (NCBI taxonomy): Eukaryota > Metazoa > Chordata > Mammalia > Carnivora > Canidae > Canis > Canis lupus. Next base: position 4,553,378 of record NC_049254.1, on the reverse strand, counting down.
TGGAGCAGGACCAGGAGGGCGAGGATGCCCTCGGGCTCCCTGGGACAGTAACAGAGCAACTGCGCGCCCAGGAGAGTGCGCCGAGCTCCCTAAGGGCTGCAGCGCGCGCACGGCGGGACCCGGCGGACCCGGCGGACCCGGAGCAGCTCCGGGGGCTCGGGGGCGGCTCCGCAGAGGGGGTTGCGCGGCCCCGGAAGCAGCTCGGAGGGGCTCGGGCAGAGGAAGAGGCTCCGTGCGGAGGGGGCTGCGCGGTTCCAGGAGCAGCTCGGAGGGGGGGGGGGGGGCTCGGGCGGCGGCTCCGCGGAGGGGGTTGCGCGGCCCGGGAGCGCGAATCCAACAGCGCAGACCAGGAGGAAAGGGCGCCGGGACGCAGTCCAGGATCCGGCCTCCCCCCGGGACAGGCAGAGGCCTGGAGGGCCCAGGACAGCAAGGACACTCCTGCCCAAGCTGAGCAGATCAGCGGCCCCGCCCCAGAGCCTCCAGGCCCTGCAGACGAAGAGCTCCAGAGTTCCTGCCGGAGCTGAATCCAGGTTTCCAGAGCTGCCCCGCCACTGGGGCTGTTCCTCCTGCGGCCTCACGGGGTAAACAACCCCCACTGAGCCCTGCACCAGGCAGGGGCACAGCAGCTCCCCCAACTGCTAACACCTGAAAATCAGCACAACAGACCCTCCCCCACAACACCAGCTAGACGGACAACTTCCAAGGGAAGTCAGGGGACTTAAAGTACACAGAATCAGAAGATACTCCCCCGTGGTTCTTTTGTTTTGTTTTGTTTTGTTTTGTTTTGCTTTTTGATTTGTTTCCTTCCCCCACCCCCCTTTTTTTTCTCCTTTCTTTTTCTTTCACTTTTTCTTCTTTTTTTTTTCTCGTTTTTTTTCTTCCCTTTTTTTTCTCTTTCTCTTTTCTTTCCTTCTTTCTCTCCTCTCTTTTTCTCCTTTTCCCAATACAACTTGCTTTTGGCCACTCTGCACTGAGCAAAATGACTAGAAGGAAAACCTCACCTCAAAAGAAAGAATCAGAAACAGTCCTCTCTCCCACAGAGTTACAAAATCTGGATTACAATTCAATGTCAGAAAGCCAATTCAGAAGCACTATTATACAGCTACTGGTGGCTCCAGAAAAAAGCATAAAGGACTCAAGAGACTTCATGACTGCAGAATTTAGAGCTAATCAGGCAGAAATTAAAAATCAATTGAATGAGATGCAATCCAAACAAGAAGTCCTAACGACGAGGGTTAACGAGGTGGAAGAACGAGTGAGTGACATAGAAGACAAGTTGATAGCAAAGAAGGAAACTGAGGAAAAAAGAGACAAACAATTAAAAGACCATGAAGATAGATTAAGGGAAATGAACGACAGCCTGAGGAAGAAAAACCTACGTTTAATTGGGGTTCCCAGAGGGCGCTGAAAGGGACAGAGGGCCAGAATATGTATTTGAACAAATTCTAGCTGAAAACTTTCCTAATCTGGGAAGGGAAACAGGCATTCAGATCCAGGAAATAGAGAGATCCCCCCCTAAAATCAATAAAAACCGTTCAACACCTCGACATTTAATAGTGAAGCTTGCAAATTCCAAAGATAAAGAGAAGATCCTTAAAGCAGCAAGAGACAAGAAATCCCTGACTTTTATGGGGAGGAGTATTAGGGTAACAGCAGACCCCTCCACAGAGACCTGGCAGGCCAGAAAGAGCTGGCAGGATATATTCAGGGTCCTAAATGAGAAGAACATGCAACCAAGAATACTTTATCCACCAAGGCTCTCATTCAAAATGGAAGGAGAGATAAAGAGCTTCCAAGACAGACAGCACCTAAAAGAATATGTGACCTCCAAACCAGCTCTGCAAGAAATTTTAAGGGGGACTCTCAAAATTCCCCTTTAAGAAGTTCAGTGGAACAGTCCACAAAAACAAGGACTGAATAGATATCATGATGACACTAAACTCATATCTCACAATAGTAACTATGAATGTGAACAGGCTTAATGACCACATCAAAAGGCGCAGGGATTCAGACTGGATAAAAAAGCAGGACCCATCTATTTGCTGTCTACAAGAGACTCATTTTAGACAGAAGGACACCTACAGCCTGAAAATAAAAGGTTGGAGAACCATTTACCATTCGAATGGTCCTCAAAAGAAAGCAGGGGTAGCCATCCTTATATCAGATAAACTAAAATTTACCCCAAAGACTGTAGTGAGAGATGAAGAGGGACACTATATCATACTTAAAAGATCTATCCAACAAGAGGACTTAACAATCCTCAATATATATGCCCCGAATGTGGGAGCTGCCAAATATATAAATCAATTATTAACCAAAGTGAAGAAATACTTAGATAATAATACACTTATACTTGGTGACTTCAATCTAGCTCTTTCTATACTCGATAGGTCTTCTAAGCACAACATCTCCAAAGAAACGAGAGCTTTAAATGATACACTGGACCAGATGGACTTCACAGATATCTACAGAACTTTACATCCAAACTCAACTGAATACACATTCTTCTCAAGCGCACATGGAACTTTCTCCAGAATAGACCACATATTGGGTCACAAATCGGGTCTGAACCGATACCAAAAGATTGGGATCGTCCCCTGCATATTCTCAGACCATAATGCCTTGAAATTAGAACTAAATCACAACAAGAAGTTTGGAAGGACCTCAAACACGTGGAGGTTAAGGACCATCCTGCTAAAAGGTGAAAGGGTCAACCAGGAAATTAAGGAAGAATTAAAAAGATTCATGGAAACTAATGAGAATGAAGATACAACCGTTCAAAATCTTTGGGATGCAGCAAAAGCAGTCCTAAGGGGGAAATACATCGCAATACAAGCATCCATTCAAAAACTGGAAAGAACTCAAATACAAAAACTAACCTTACACATAAAGGAGCTAGAGAAAAAACAGCAAATAGAACCTACACCCAAGAGAAGAAGGGAGTTAATAAAGATTCGAGCAGAACTCAACAAAATCGAGACCAGAAGAACTGTGGAACAGATCAACAGAACCATGAGTTGGTTCTTTGAAAGAATTAATAAGATAGATAAACCATTAGCCAGCCTTATTAAAAAGAAGAGAGAGAAGACTCAAATTAATAAAATCATGAAGGAGAAAGGAGAGATCACTACCAACACGAAGGAAATACAAACGATTTTAAAAACATATTATGAACAGCTATACACCAATAATTTAGGCAATCTGGAAGAAATGGACGCATTCCTGGAAAGCCACAAACTACCAAAACTGGAACAGGAAGAAATAGAAAACCTTAACAGGCCAATAACCAGGGAGGAAATTGAAGCAGTCATCAAAAACCTCCCAAGACACAACAGTCCAGGGCCAGATGACTTCCCAGGGGAATTTTATCAAACGTTTAAAGAAGAAACCATACCTATTCTCCTAAAGCTGTTTGGAAAGATAGAAAGAGATGGAGTACTTCCAAATTCGTTCTATGAGGCCAGCATCACCTTAATTCCAAAACCAGACAAAGACCCCACCAAAAAGGAGAATTACAGACCAATATCCCTGATGAACATGGATGCAAAAATTCTCAACAAGATAGTAGCCAATAGGATCCAACAGTACATTAGGAAAATTATTCACCATGACCAAGTAGGATTTATCCCTGGGACACAAGGCTGGTTCAACACCCGTAAAACAATCAATGTGATTCATCATATCAGCAAGAGAAAAACCAAGAACCATATGATCCTCTCATTGGATGCAGAGAAAGCAGTTGACAAAATACAGCATCCATTTCTGATCAAAACTCTTCAGAGTGTAGGGATAGAGGGAACATTCCTCGACATCTTAAAAGCCATCTATGAAAAGCCCACAGCAAATATCATTCTCAATGGGGAAGCACTGGGAGCCTTTCCCCTAAGATCAGGAACAAGACAGGGATGTCCACTCTCACCACTGCTGTTCAACATAGTACTGGAAGTCCTAGCCTCAGCAATCAGACAACAAAAAGACATTAAAGGCATTCAAATTGGCAAAGAAGAAGTCAAACTCTCCCTCTTCGCCGATGACATGATACTCTACATAGAAAACCCAAAAGTCTCCACCCCAAGATTGCTAGAACTCATACAGCAATTCGGTAGCGTGGCAGGATACAAAATCAATGCCCAGAATCAGTGGCATTTCTATACACTAACAATGAGACTGAAGAAAGAGAAATTAAGGAGTCAGTCCCATTTACAATTGCACCCAAAAGCATCAGATACCTAGGAATAAACCTAACCAAAGAGGTAAAGGATCTATACCCTAAAAACTATAGAACACTTCTGAAAGAAATTGAGGAAGACACAAAGAGATGGAAAAATATTCCATGCTCATGGATTGGCAGAATTAATATTGTGAAAATGTCAATGTTACCCAGGGCGATACAATCCCTATCAAAATACCATGGACTTACTTCAGAGAATTAGAACAAATTATTTTAAGATTTGTGTGGAATCAGAAAAGACCCCGAATAGCCAGGGGAATTTAAAAAAAAAAAAACATATCTGGGGGCATCACAATGCCAGATTTCAGGTTGTACTACAAAGTTGTGGTCATCAAGACTGTGGTACTGGCACAAAAACAGACACATAGATCAATGGAACAGAATAGAGAACCCAGAAGTGGACCCTGAACTTTATGGTCAACTAATATTCGATAAAGGAGGAAAGACTATCCATTGGAAGAAAGACAGTCTCTTCAATAAATGGTGCTGGGAAAATTGGACATCCACATGCAGAAGAATGAAACTAGACCACTCTCTTGCACCATACACAAAGATAAACTCAAAATGGATGAAAGATCTAAATGTGAGACAAGATTCCATCAAAATCCTAGAGGAGAACACAGGCAACACCCTTTTTGAACTCGGCCACGGTAACTTCTTGCAAGATACATCCACGAAGGCAAAAGAAACAAAAGCAAAAATGAACTATTGGGACTTCATCAAGATAAGAAGCTTTTGCACAGCAAAGGATACAGTCAACAAAACTAAAAGACAACCTACCGAATGGGAGAAGATATTTGCAAATGACATATCAGATAAAGGGCTAGTTTCCAAGATCTATAAAGAACTTCTTAAACTCAACACCAAAGAAACAAACAATCCAATCATGAAATGGGCAAAAGACATGAAGAGAAATCTCACAGAGGAAGACATAGACATGGCCAACATGCATATGAGAAAATGCTCTGCATCACTTGCCATCAGGGAAATACGAATCAAAACCACAATGAGATACCACTTCACACCAGCGAGAATGGGGCAAATTAACAAGGCAGGAAACCACAAATGTTGGAGGGGATGTGGAGAAAAGGGAACCCTCTTACACTGTTGGTGGGAATGTGAACTGGTGCAGCCACTCTGGAAAACTGTGTGGAGGTTCCTCAAACAGTTAAAAATAGACCTGCCCTACGACCCAGCAATCGCACTGTTGGGGATTTACCCCAAAGATACAGATGCAGTGAAACGCCGGGACACCTGCACCCCGATGTTTATAGCAGCAATGGCCACGATAGCCAAACTGTGGAAGGAGCCTCGGTGTCCAACGAAAGATGAATGGATAAAGAAGATGTGGTTTATGTATACAATGGAATATTACTCAGCTATTAGAAATGACAAATACCCACCATTTGCTTCAACGTGGATGGAACTGGAGGGTATTATGCTGAGTGAAGTAAGTCAGTCGGAGAAGGACAAACATTATATGTTCTCATTCATTTGGGGAATATAAATAATAGTGAAAGGGAATATAAGGGAAGGGAGAAGAAATGTGTGGGAAATATCAGAAAGGGAGACAGAGCGTAAAGACTGGTAACTCTGGGAAACGAACTAGGGGTGGTAGAAGGGGAGGAGGGCGGGGGTTGGGAGTGAATGGGTGACGGGCATGGGGGTTATTCTGTATGTTAGTAAATTGAACACCAATAAAAAATAAATTTAAAAAAATACTCTGAAAAAAGACTCTTATTGAACTCTTAGATCTCATGAGTCTACAACTCCGTATAATGTAGCATCACACATGTATTTTGGTTCAAGCACTGTGGTCTTTTCCTATGTACTGCCTTAATTTTGTGGCAATATAGCCATATTTTGAAGAAAGAGGCATATGGTATCTATAAATGCAATAAAGTTGTGCCATTTCCTGAAGTACCTTCATTGTTGTTTCCTGTGCAATCCTAAATGAGAGTTAGAAGGAACAAAATCTACAAATATCAATGGTTCATGCTGACTAAGCTATTTTGGCCTTCATTGATTGATTTTAAATGGGAACACTTGCTATCTAATTGGTTTTAACCATTGATAAAAACAAGCATATTGTTTTTATGTGTTCCATTCCCTACTGAGCGCACCACTGACTTTCCACTAACGCTCCTTTCCTACTTCTTCCTGTTGTGGGTAACACCATGGCAGCTTTAACCTAGCATGCAATTTACCTAGGTTTGCACTACATGATATGGGAAGTACCAGCTAGAATTATAACGGTTTCAGAGACAAGAAAAGATATCCTGCATGTTTTGAATGAGGCCAAACTTAGTGAGGGAAACTTAGGTCTCTTATGTACAATAACAGTTCTGGCACTTGAAAAGTATCATGTAGTTTTATTTGAAAACCTGAGAACATATGTTTTAAAATAAAAAAAGTTTAAAATATACAATACATAATTCCCTTTAAAGGAATGACCTGCTAACAAGTAAAATGAGATGCCTAGGCTAAAAGAACTTACAATCTACTTGAGGGAATAAAATAGAGAAAAACAATGAGGGACACCAAGGATAACATTCATTAAATGATGAATAATGTATAGACTCTATTTACTGTCTAGAAATTCATTTGTAATTTCCTTTGTAAAGGAAATTCCTCATGGACTATATGGACATGAAATAAGATTGGATAAGATCAGAGATGAGCATTCCTAAACAAAAACAGCATAACCAAAAGCATGCAAACAGAGTTAGCAGATTTTGTATAGGAAACAGACAGTTTAATCAACTGCAAAGAACTAACCTTATGGGAGCTGGAGAGAAAACAGGATCAATTTATGAAAGGACTTTCAGCAAAAGTAGAGAAGTATGGACTTGATACAGTGGACAATAGGAAAACAACATACTGTCTTGAAAAAAAGGAGTCAAATGAGGAAAGTGGTATAAAACAAATATAGACAACAGTGTCATCAAAGATGACTTGGGTATGGAAGAAAATAGGAATGGGTGTAGAAGAAAACAGAAATGGATCCAGGTAGAAAACCAGTTTGAGAAAGCCAAATGAAATTGTACAAGGAGATTTTCTCATTCTTATCAACTTCTTGGATCTTGAGACAGATTCCATGCCTGCCCCCACCCACACACATAAAATACATCTCAGTGAAATTGTCATATAGTTGTCAATATTCACTTATATAAAATGTATTATTAATATATACAGAACCCTGAAAAGTAGTGTGATTTGAGAGTAGTGCCTTAATTCATTCATCTATTCATTTAACTTTTGAGTATCTAGAATGAGCAAGGTAGATCTAAAGATATAAGGATAGTAAATTTTGTATACTCATTTCTTATACCAGTTTCTTTGATAACCCCAAATGTTTATTTCTCAGTCACTTCACAGTTCAGTGTAGTATTCGGAGGGACTCCGTTCCATATGACCATTCAAGGATTTAAGCTACTTTCATCTTGTGCTTCTCCATACCCTTAATGTCATGGAGTTCTCCACTGGATTTTTGTCATTAGGGTGTGAGAAGAAAGATAGAAGAAAGCCTGGCAGATAATATGGAAGCCATTTAATGGGCTGGGCCTGGAAGTGGTACATACTGCTTTAACCTTCTTAAGTGGCCAGAAAAATTACATGGCCTCACCCTGTTATAAGGAATGCTGGAAAATTTCATCCAGATGGGTGGCAAAGAGGAGGAAAAAAGAGAATTAGATGAACACAGTATTGTTTCTGATAATACACTATCTGATTGGTAACAGATACTTATTAAGAAATTTCTAATGCTTTAATAAATAAACATCCTTACAGAAAAAAGATTGTTAAAATATTTGTAAATACCAAAACACAAATTATATGCAATATTAAACAGATTTATGACAAAAATCAGTTAATTGTTTTTAAAGATTTTATTTATTTATTCATGAGACACACACACACACACACACACACACACACACACACACAGAGGCAGAGAGACATAGGCAGAGGGAGAAGCAGGCTCCATGCTGGGAGCCCAGTGCAGGACTCTATCCCGGGTCACGCTCCAGGCTGAAGGCAGATGCTTAACTGCTGAGCCACCCAGAGATCCCCTTAGTTCTTAATTTTAAAGATAAACAAGTGTTTAACATTTTAAATGATCAAAATAGCATTTCCTAGTTAGAAATTATAAAGTTGACAGGAAAGAATGTTTACATTTTATGGTTGGCAAAGCATGATGGGAAAGTTGTGGATCAGTCTGCTGAAAATAGATTCCCCAACTGTGATTAACAATAAGAAAGCTTAAACTAAATTAATGAATATACATGTTGACTTTCGGCTTCAATTCACTGGAATAATTACTTCACATGACATATCAACAAGCCAGCAATCAACAGTCTAAAGTCTCAGGTCACTGACTATTTCTACAAATAGATTTTTTAAAATTTTATTATCATATAGCCTTCTGCAAATTTTCTGTCCATATTGTTACATGCTTAATTGCACAGAATCTCATAAATTCTTACTGAAAGTGTTTTCTTAATGTTAATTTTATCATTATGTTAATGAGAATATAATAGAACTGCATTCTAATAGTAATGCTGGCAGCAGTAGCCACCAATTTGTTAGCAATCACCAAACAGCAGCAAACACATTTATCAATGGTGGACAGAACAGCCTAACAATCATATCTCTATTTTCTTGATAAATATAGTAAATGATACTATTATAAATTGATGTAGCCTCCAAGGTGTTCCAGACAACCCATTTCTTTTGTAGATCTACAACAAATTATTATGTTTTCCCACCTTACAAACTTCTTTATCATAAGGGACCTAAAAACAGTCTTAAGAAGCCCAACTACTTTTTCATCATAACTTAAGCAAAGATATTCCATATGTCAATATACCATAATGATATGACATCAACTGATTCATGTTTAAAATCTACTCAGATCCCGGTTTTAATTTATCTTGCTCTACTTTGCCTGGAATTGTCTTGTTTTTCCCATAAATTGTGTTGCACCCAGATATAATGCATAAGAAAGGTAATGTAAAAAAGCAGGGAGATTTAAGCATTCCTACAAAACAAAAATTAAGTCAGCAATTTAAGTTTGTAATTTCCAATAGTCCTAGAGAATGAATAACATCCAAATAATTTGAAATAAATACAAAAAAGAATGTGAATTATTTAGATGCTTTAGAGGCCTGGAATAAAAGCCTACTGTAGCATACACACTGGAATCAGACTTGATTCAATCCTTGGCTCTACCACTGGCTAGCTATGTAAACTTGGTATTTCTGCACTTTGGTGACTTTATCTACCAAATAAAGACAGTAACGATGTCGTCTCAAAAGATTATGTGAGAAGAATGCCAGTTTCTATATATGAAGCACTTGGAAAAGTCCTAAATACATTGTTAATATTACATGTAACATGAGTTATATTTTATATTGTTACTGATAAATTTTAATTTGTCAGGAAGGGAAATGTGGCAAACTTAATAATATCATTCACATCCACAAATCTAATTTAATAACCACTGCCTACATTTGATTTTCTTTTTCTTTTTTTTTTTTTAAGATTTATTTATTTATTTATTTATTTATTTATTTATTTATTCATGAGAGACACACAGAAAGAGGCAGACACCAGCAGAGGAAGACACATGCAGGGAGCCCAATGCAGGACTCAATCCCAGGACCCCAGGATCACAACCTGAGCCAAAGGCAGATATTCAACCACTGAGCCACCCAGGTGTCCCTGAATTTTCATTTTAGGTATGTTAGTTGCATGCATTCTTTTCAATTATCTGATATGTGATTTAAAAATTGGTATTTCTTAGCATAAACTTTGATAATTCATCAATTACTAAAAAACATCTATTTTAAATACACACTTGACATTTGACATATGTGTCACAAAATATGAAACATACTTCAGTACTTAGGATCTTATAGTCTGGAAGTAAAAATGTAAATTTTAACCAAATAACTCTTTCATAAAGTAATATGCTAAAAGTATCACATGGTAATTCATTATAAAAAAAGAACCAATGTGATTTTATCTATATTGAAGTGGTCACTCAGCTATAAGTAACATTTAACACCCGCTATTTCTTTTATGGTTTTCAAATCAATACTTTTAATTCAGTTTTTCTTTGAAGGTATATCTCCTTCCTCCAGAAAATAGGAATGACAATTATGTAACTGGTTATGACTTGTTTGCTTTGACTACCAAGGAACAAAATATAGCAACGATGTCAATCTTGATGGTTCAGGCATTTAAATTATTCTTTACATCATTTTTTTTAAAGCTTGTTCTTTTCTTTGTAGTTTTCCTTTTATATATTGTTATTTGCCTTTTATTATTGTTATTATTGATTTATTTTTGTTATTTTTTAAAAAAATTATTTCTTAATTTGAAAGAGAAAGTACATGCAGTGCAGGTAAGGGGGGGAGCAGGGAGAGAGAAAATCTCAAGCAGATTCCCCATTGAGTGTGGAGCCTGCCTATGCAGGGCTTGATCTCCTGACCCTGAGATCATGACCTTAGATGAAATCAAGAGTCCTACGCTTAACAGACTGAGCCATCCAGGTGCCCCTATTTATGTTTCTTTTGTAAATCACCTAACTCTTCATAAAACACATATATAACTCTGAATACTCAATACTTATTTTGTAAAGAATTCTTGTAGCTTCTTAAACTATATTTTCTCTTTTTCTATTTGTTCTCATAATATCAAAATATAACTGCTTTAATGAAAAAGATTAGTGAAGTGTTTGAAAGTTGAATTTTTTCTGTTGGAATTTGAATTTTCATTTAAGTGATTATTTACTACTATACAGATTCTCAGGGAACTACACTGAAGAAAAAACATGAGGGGATTTGAGAATTCTTTTGTTAAAATTTTGAGAATTTAATCTTGAGTTATTTATAATTTAAAAAGTTGGTTAACATGATAAAGACTTTATTTGACGTATTTCCTTTTCTCAATATAGGTCTAAATTTGCATGCAAAAGCAAAAGCTTATTCTATGTTCCTTATATTGAATTAAGTACCAGCTTCTGCCTTTCAATTTTCAATTAAAGTAGACATTTTTATCATCAAAACCACTCACTCCTGCTTATTCAAACCTTAAGATATATAAGACTGTGCAAAAAAGAGCAGAGTTTACCAACCATTTTAGCACTTAAAAATACCTGAATATACTGTCTATTCTAACATGTCTCACTGAGAATTTAAATGTGTTGGTCAGCATAACCCATGACAGGTTATAGTCTCCTTTTGAGTTATATTCAGTGGTTTAGAAAATCATAAGGCAAGAGATTAAAGGTCAAGCACTCTCAACACTAACAAAGTGAGTAAATCACATTATTAATCATTGCCCTTGAACATGTTTATGTACTTCTATGAAACGCTCATAGATTTAAAGTACATGCATACAATAACATACTTAAGCCGCTCTAAATATAGCCTTGCTACATAAATTCAATACTCAAGTATAGGATATATTTATATCCCCTTAGGTTAAATATACACACACAAACACACATTTTACAAATACACTTTCCTTCATATAGTCAGATGCATACAAAATCCTTTTATTTGGCCAAAGTTAGAAATAATGGGAATTAAGTCAAAACCCATTACAGCAGCTCAAAGATGTCCTAGTCATTATATAATTAATTTAATATTAGATCCTCAGACCTCAGTTTTTGAACAGGTATTAGGCTTAAAATTCCTTGATATACACAAGTGTCTGGGTGAAAGACTGCCACTGACCACTGTCAGAAACTTAAGGGCAGAAAAGGGGGAAAATGATGATCCAATTTGATTTAATACATTTCATTATGAAGAGTTAGGTTTGGTTGAATTTGACAGAAAGTACAAATTAACAATTAATAAATTTATTTCTCTCTCACAGAAAAAAAATACACATGTAGGGAGTTCATAGTTGATAACAGTAGCTCTGCAGTGTCCTGCACATGGGCTTCCAGCTTTCTTAACTATATCCATAGGATTAGGGACCCTCAAGTTTATGGATCCAGATGCAGCACTAGCCATTGCATTCATGTTCCAAGCATTACAGTGGAAGAAAGGACAAGAAGGCAGCTTACCAAAATGTACTCTTGCACTAGCAGCAAAGGATGATCTAGCACCTTGTTAGAAATGCAAATTATTGGGCAGCCCGGGTGGCTCAGCAGTTTAGCGCCACCTTCAGCCCAGGGCCTGATCCTGGAAGTCCCGGGATCGAGTCCCATGTTGGGGTCCCTGCATGGAGCCTGCTTCTCCCTCTGCCTGTGTCTCTGCCTCTCTCTCAATCTCTCTCTCTCTCTGTCTCATGAATAAATAAATAAAATCTTAAAAAAAAAGAAATGCAAAAGTATTGATGAGGGAGACTAAGTTGGCGGCATGGTAGGAGGACCCTATGCTCTTCTTATCCCTCAAACACGACTAGGTAACTATCAAATCATTCTTAATATCCAAGAAATCAATCAGAGGCCTGAGAACAAACTCAACTATTTATATAAGAAATAGGGAAAAGGATTATAAGAGAAAGGAGGGGAACTGAGTAGGTAAAATAGAGAGGGAGACAAACCATGAGAGACTGCTAACTCTGGGAAATGAACAAAGGGTTGAGGAAGGGGAGGTGGGTGGGAGATGGGGTGACTGGGTGATGGGCAGTAAGGAGGACACTTGATGGAATGAGCATTGTGTGTGATACTATAGGTTGGCAAATTGAATTTAAATTAAAAAAATGTTAAAAAAAAAAAACCCTCAACTAGAGGGAGAGAAGATGCCACATTGAGGAAGGTAGGAAGTAGAGACATGGTCTGGGGGAGAAATGGATCACGGGCACTGTGGAGAGGAGGAAGCCCCAATCTAGAAATACAAATTTCAAGCTCCTCTACAGACTTACTGAGTCTGTAACTCTGAGATGGTGCCCAGATGTTTTTTTGTTTGTTTGTTTTAAGATTTATTTACTTGAGAGAGAGAGAAAGAGAGTGAGAGAAAGCACACAACAGGGGGAGGGGCAAAGGGAGAGGGAGAGAATCCCAAGCAGACGCTCTGCTGAGCATGGAGCCTGACAGGGGACTTTACCTCAGGACCCTGAGATCGTGACCTGAACTGAAAACAAGAGTTGGAAACTTAACTGGCTGAACCACTCAAGTGCCCCCCAGATGTTAGATTTTTAACAAGCCCTTCAAGTGATGATGATACACATTAAAGTCTGAAGTAAGATCAAAAGAGGCATCCCAGAAGTTGTGCACATCATTTTCCCTCACATTTTGTTAGCCAAAGTTTAGTCACATGGCCACATATAGCTATAGAGGCAACAAAATGTATTATTATTTTAAGTATCAATAAGCTCAGCTAAAACCCAGGTATTTCATTAGTGTAAGGAGAGTCAGAATAATGGGAAATATTATCAGCCTGTGCCACATAATTATATAAAGAAAAGTGGAGAAGAGAACTACAACATTGGAAAGTAGGAAGATGTGTTTGGTTTGCTTTTTTTTTTTCCATGAAAAACTCTACTTTTGTTAGGACAAGAAGATGTTTTTGATTAAAAAGAATGCTATTTTACTGGGTATATATTGATTTTAATAGGAGCCTTTTTTCTTTATTTAATTTTAAATTAAATACTAATCATAAAGAATTATAAAGAATGGGGATCATTTTTGTTCCCATTTGGAAGATAAGAAAACTGAGACTTTCACATTACACAATTTTTACTCAGGAACTCACATATCTCACTGGCAGGAAAAGTCAGACCTAGAAATCACGTTCCATTACCCAAAGTCTTTTACATTTTACATTAGGTCACATTTATTTACTAAAAGGCCACCCTCGGGATCCCTGGGTAGCGCAGCGGTTTGGCGCCTGCCTTTGGCCCAGGGCGCGATCCTGGAGACCTGGGATTGAATCCCACGTCGGGCTCCCGGTGCATGGAGCCTGCTTCTCCCTCTGCCTGTGTCTCTGCCTCTCTCTCTCTCTCTCTGTGACTATCATAAATAAATAAAAAATTTAAAAATAAAAAAAATAAAAAAATAAAAGGCCACCCTCTTTATCTTTAATGTTTCAATACCTCAGCTTTCTTCTTTCTTTTCCTGCATCCTCCCAATGTTTTCTTTCTGCCAAACTTGCTCATAAAAATGCTGAGGCCTTTTAAAACGTAAAGGCTAAAATAATAGTTTGTGTAGCAAGACTACAAGAACTTTACAATTATACTACTAATCAGAATGAGATACACTTGACATTTTCTTCTATTACTTGTTTATATTTCAATCATTGAAACATAAAAGAAGTAACTGGATTTTAATAACTGAGAAATGCTAATAACTCAAGATAAGTAGCTATCTCGCACTAATATTTCTAAACTTTGATTTGAAGTTAAACTAATGTGACAATGCAATCTTTAAGAGAACAAGACAATTGACATCAAATTGTTGCTTGCTTGTTCTTCCATTAAAAAAATGGTAGTTGTGACAGGAACTATAAAGACAGTGGGAAGTGATGAAAACTTACTGTTTATTTTTGATATTGTGATTCAACTCTGTTCATCACGGACTCCTTTTTCTAAGGTTTAAAAAATATTTATTGCCAGAACTCTAATAATAGAAACTATCTGATGATTTGGTCCAGCATTTTAAAACTTCCCTATGAAAACAAAGATGCTATGCAGTTTATAGATATGAAAATAAATCCAGCATAATCAATGCAGCACAGTGTTAACAGGAAGCATTTATTTTAGAACCCAGAATAAAAGAAACTTTACTGAAAGCCTTAATCAATTTGATGCTAGAGAGCAGTCCTTACATTCTGACTGGCATAGGTCTTCCAACCAGCAAGAGTCATCAGCATGGAGGGTGGTCTGGACACAACCTACACAAGCAAAGAGGGCACACCTTTGGTTCTCACATGTCCTGTCTGAAGCTGCATAGTTATTGAGCAAAATGAGCCATTTTTCTTTCCCAGAAAAGTAGCTGATTTTCTCTGACAGAGCCCTAGCCATAAAAGAAAGCACTTGGTATTACTAAGCCTGTGGGAAGGAATCCTCATAAAATAAGGACACAAATAGTTGTAGCTTTATAAAATTATGAGATTTAATCACTATTTATAATAAATGAAATAGAAATATTACATCACCATAGAGATGAGGGAAGAGAGGGAGGAGTGAGTGATCATCTTATGTATATAGAGCACAGACCACATGATGATGAAAATAATTATAGCATGCATCATATATTGAGAATTCATATTACCTGACCGTATGTCAAATACTTTATGTACATTTTCTCTTTTAATCTTCATTTAGGGTTATTATTCTCTTTTTTTTCCATAATGAATCAAAATTATAGAAATTCATTTTTTTAAAGTCATACAGTTAGCCTGGTAAAATGGCTGGATATGCACCAAAATTTGTACTCCTCCCTTCAAAATGTATCACTGCAGCTAGGAAATAGCTTTACAACTAGGGATTTTATTTCTTAGCTCCCCTTTTTACAAAGGGGACTGATATGTTGACTGATTCTTGCCAATGGTAGGGAGTGATTATATCACTTCTAGGGTCAAGATATTTAACAAATGGGGCAGGTTGGAAGATGGTGGCAGAGTAGGAAGATTCTAGGCTCACCCAGTCCCGCAAATATAACTGGTAACTTTCAAATCATCCTCAATACCCCCCATAAATTGATTTGAAAACTGGCAGAACGACTCCATAACTAAAGGTAGAGGAGAAGTTCATCTAAGAAGGTAGAAGTAAAGAGATATGGTTTGGAGGAGAAATGTATCATGGTTGCTGTGGTAGGGAGGGAGCTACAGTCACAGAGAAGCACAGGAGAAAGACTAGTTTACAGGGAAGGGCACAGAGGAAAGTGAAAGCTCATAGCAATTAACATGGAAAGTGAGAGTGGCTGAATTTCATGACTCCTGACAACCAGCAGGGTTTAAAGCTGGGAGTTTTAAAGGTCAGTATGCATGGCAGGGATGGAGACTGGAGGACAGTGCACTGCTTTTTGAGAGAAGGGAAGTAAACAACCTGCAGATATACAGCATGCAAACAGTGATCTGAAGAGCTCTGGGGGCACACAGTAGGGAAGTTACTCGCACATTTCACAGTGTATCCCAGAGATACATTCACAGAGAGACTCCTCCAGGAACAAAGGAGCTGACAGGCACCATTTCTCTCTGCCACCCCTCAGCATATGCACAGGGTCACTTGCAGGAACCAGCATCATGCCTATACTCACTACATGAATTGCTTATGCCAAGCTTCACTCCCCCATGCTCTGTTGGAACCCCCCTTCACAGTCTCCCTTGCCTCAGTCCCAGCACAGTGGGCCTCCTCCCTCAGAAGACACAGTCAAACCCCTATTCCCACAGATTCTCCCAACTGGGGAGTTGTGCAGAGCCTCAGTTCCAGCAGTGTTGATGACCAGTCTCATTTTACAAGCAGATCAGAATGCAATGAGTTAAAATGTGCCACATTCAGGCCAGGGACCAAACCATGCCCATAACATGCAAAAGGAGCCTCTGAAGATGACTGGCCTGAAGGAAAAGGGGCAGGCTTGGGGAATAGGTAATACAAATGGCAGAATACTACAGGACCCCTCTTCAAAAGGCCATTACTACCCAGAACAAGAGATATAGCTGACTTTCCTGGCACAAAGAACCAGGCAAAGAGACCTAGACAAAAAAAAAAAAAAGAAGAAGAAGACAGAGAAATCTGTCCAACATGCCTGATGTAGTATTTAAAATAATTATCTTAAGGATATTCACTGGACTTGAAAAAAGAATAGATCTGTAAGACCTCTATCACAAAGGTAAGGAATAATACAGTAGAGACAAAGGGCACAGTAAACAAAATGAGAAACACACTTGATGAACAGCAAGAAGGCTGGAAGAGCAGAAGAATGAATTAATGACCTAGAAGACATAGTAATGAAAAGTAATCAAGCTGAACAAAAAAGAAAAAAAAAAGAATTACGCAAAAAGAGAACATAGGAAACACAGTTACTCCATCAAATGTAATAACATTTGTATTATAGGAATCCCAGAAGAAGAAGACAGAAAAGCAGGCAGATAATTTATTTGAATAAATAAAACTTCCCTAAGGGAAGTCCTTAGGGAAAGGCTGAAAATTTCCTTAATCTGAGGGAAAAGAAGCAGACATCCAAATCAAGGAAGCACAGAGAACCCCCAATAAAATCAATAAAAGCAGATCCACACCAAGACATATTGTAACTAAAATGGCAATATACAATGATAAAGAAAAAAATTTTGAAGCAGCAAAAGAAGATAGTAACATAAAAGATAAACCCCAGAAGGCTATCAGCAGATTTTTCAGTAGAAACTTTCCAAGCCAGAAGAGAGTGGCATGATATAATCAAAGTGCTGAATGGGAAAAATCCACAGCCAGGATACTCTAACCAGCAAGGCTATCGTAAGAACACAAAGAGACAAAGAGCTTCCCGGACAAACAAAAACTAAAGGAGTTCATGACCACTAAACCAACCCTGCAAGAAATATTAAAAGGGACACTTTGAGTGGAAAGGAGAGAGCAAAAGTGACACTATGAAGGTAGGAAATTAAAAAAAGCAGTAAAAATGAATATTTCTGTAAAAAGAAATCAAGGATTTCACAAAATAATAGGATGTAAAATGTAAAAACGTATATCTAAACTGTGGGAAGAAGAGGAGTAAAGGATGGTTCAAAGTTAAGCAACCATCAACTTAATATAGACTGCTATATGCAGAAGAGGTTATATACAAACCTAATGGAACTATACATCAAAACCCACTAATAAACATACAATGAATAAAGAGAAAGAAATCCAAATATATCACTAAAGAAAATCAGCAAACCATGAAAGAGAGAAATACAATAAAAGATACAATGGAATATTACTCAGCCATTAGAAATGACAAATACCCACTATTTGCTTTGATATGGAGGGACCTGGAGGGTATTATGCTGAGTGAAGTAAGTCAATCAGAAAAGGACAAACATTATATGGTCTCATTCATTTGGGGAATATAAAAATTAGTGAAAGGGAATAAAGGGAAAGGAGAGAAAATGAGTGAAAATATCAGGGAGGGTAACAAAACATGAGACACACCTAACTCTGGGAAATGAACAAGGAGTAGTGGAAGGGGAAGTGGGCGGGGGGTTGCGGTGACTGGGTGATGGGCAATGAGGGGGACACTTGGCGGGATGAGCACAGGGTGTTATGCTATATGTTGGCAAATTGAACTCCAATAAAAAAGTTAAAAAAGAAAAACAAAGAAACTACAAAAAAAAAAGAAAATCTTCAGTAACAACCACAAAACAAATAATAAAATGGCAATAAATACATATCTATCAATAATGACTCTTGAATGTAAATGGAATAAATGCCTCAAAGACACAAGGGGATAGAATGGATAAATAAATAAATAAATAAATAAATAAATAAATAAATAAGACCCATCTATTTGTTGCCTGTAAGAGACTCATTTTAGAACTAAAGACACCTACAGTATGAAAACAAGGAGATAGAGAAAGATCAAGCAAATGGTGTCAACACAAAGCTAGAGTAGCAATATTTACATTGGACAAAGAACCTTAAAACAAAGACTGCAACAAGAGACAAAGTGCACTATATAATGATAAAGGAATAGTCCAAGAACATGTAATAGATGTAAATATTTACAAATATAAACATTTATGCACCCAACATGGGGCCAACCAAATGCATAAAACAGTTAATAATCAAAAAGGATATAAAAGACAGATCATCTAAACAGAAAATCAACAAGGGAACAACGGCTTTGAATGACACCCTGGAACAGATGGATTTGACAGATATATTCAGAACATTCCATCCTAAAAGAGCCAAACATTCTTTTTAAGTGCACGTGGAACGTTTTCCAAAATTGATCAAATATTAGCCCACAAAACGAGTATCAATAAATTTAAAAAGACTGAAGTCATACCATGCAACTTTTTCTGACCACAATGCTATGAAACTAGAAGCAAACCACAAGAAAAAATCTGGAGGGACTCCTGGGTGGCTCAGTGCTTGAGCATCTGCCTTTGGCTCAGGGCGTCATCCCAGAGTTCTGGGATCGAGTCCCACACCAGGCTCCTTTTCTGGGAGCCTGCTTCTGCCTCTGCCTGTGTCTCTTCCTCTCTGTCTTTCATGAATAAATAAATAAAAATATTTAAAAAGAAAAAATCTGGAAAGACCACATATACATGGAGGTTAAATAACATGCTACTAAACAATGAATGGGTCAAAAAGGAAATAAAAGAAGAAATAGAAAAGTTCATGCAAATAAATGAAACTGTAAACAAGGTCCGAAATCTTTGGGATGCAGCAGAAGTGTTTATAGCAAGACTGTATACCTCAAGAAGAAAATTTTCAAAAAACAACCTAACCTTACACCTAAAGGAGTTAAAAAAAAAGAACAACAAACAAAACCCAAACCAGCAGATACCTGGAAATAATAAAAATCAGAGCAGAAATAAATGATATTAAAACTAAAAAAATAACAATGAAACCAGGAGCTCGTTCTTTGAAAAGATCAATAAAATAGATAAACCTCTAGCTAGACTTGGCCAGGAAAAAGAGAAAGGACTTAAATAAAATCACAAATAAGAGAGGAGAAATAATAACCAACTAACCAACACCACAGAAACACAAATATAAGAAATTATTATGAAAAACTATATGCCAACAAACTGGCAACCTCAAAAGAAATGGATAAATTCCTAGAAATGTATGAACTGCCAAAAATAAAACAGGATGAAACAACAAATTTGAACAGACCAATAACTAGCAAGATGACTGAATCAGGTATCAAAAAAACTCCCAATAAACAAAAGTCCAGGACCAGATGAATTCATGGGAGAATTCTACTGAATATTTAAAGAAGAGTTAATATCTATTCTTCTCAAACTATTCCAAAAAATAGAAAAGGAAAGAAAACTTCCAAATTCATTCTATGAGGTCAGCATTAGCTGATACCAAAACCAAGTAAAGGCACCACTAAAAAAGAATTACAGGCCACTATCCCTGATGAACAAAAATGAAAAAATCTTCAGTAAAATACTAGCAAACTAAATCCAAAAATGCATTAAAAAATCATTCACCATGATGAAGTGACTGTTTATTCCTGGGTTGCAAGGGTATCTGCTAATCAGTGTGATACATCAAATCAGTAAGAGGAAGGAGAAGAATCATATGATTATTTCAATAGACACAGAAAGAGCATTTGACAAAGTACAACATCCATTCATGATAAAAAAAAACCCTCAAAAAATAGATGTAGAGGGAACATACTTCAAAAGTCATATGATGAAAAACCCACAGCCAACATCATCCTTAAAAGGAAATACCTAAGAGCTTTTCTTCCAAAGTAAGGAGCAAGACAAGAATGTCCACTCTCAGTACCTTTATTCAAAACAGTACTGGAAGTCCTAGCCACAGCAATCAGACAACTAAAAGAAATAAAAGGGATCTAAATTAGCAAGGAAGAAGTCAAACTTTTGCTATTGCACATGACATGATAGATGTGTACAAGTAGAAAACCAAAAGACTCACCAAAAGACTGCTAGAACTGATAAGTAAATTCAGTAAAGTTGCAGGTTACAAAATTAATGTACAGAAATCTGGTTGCATTTCTCTATACCAATAATGAAACAGCAGAAAGAGATATAAACAAAACAATCCCATCTATAATTGGTCTAAAATTACTAAGATACCTAGGAATAAACCTAACCAAAGAGGTGAAAGACTTGTGCTCTGACAATTAAAAAACACTGATGAACAAAACTGAAGTAGACAAAAAGTAATGGAAAGACATTCCATGCTCATGGACTGGAAGGGCAAATATTGTTAAAACATCTAAACTATCCAAAGCAAGGTAAAAATGGAATCCCAATCAAAATACTCAGCATTTTTTCACAGAACTAGAACAAACAATTGTAAAATATGTGTGGAACTACAAAAGACCCTGAATAGCCAAAACAATCTTAAAAATGAAAAGCAATGCTGGAAGCATCATAATTCCATGCTTCAAGTTACATTATAAAGCTGTAGTGATGAAAGTAGTATGTTACTGCTGCAGAAATAGACACATACCAAGAGAACAGAAAAGAAAGCCCAGAAACAAACCCCAAACTCTATGGTTAATTAATCTTCAACAAAGCAGGAAAGAATACTAATGGGAAAAGGACAGTCTCTTCATCAAATTTTGTTTGGAAAACTGGGCAGCTCCATGCAAAAGAATGAAACTTCACTATTACACCATACACACACAAAAAAATTCAACATGGTTTTAAAACCTAAACATGGGACCTGAAACCATAAAAGTCCTAGAAAAGAACTCAGGCAGTAAGTAACCTTTTTGACATCAGCTATAGCAACTTTTTTTCTAGACACATCCCTTGAGGCAAGGGAAACAAAAGCAAAATAAACTATTGGGACATCAAAATAAAAAGCTTCTGCGGAGCAAAGGAAATAATCAAAAAAACTAAAGGCAATCTATGGAATGGGCGAAGATATTTGCAAATGACATGACCAATAAAGGGCTAGGATCCAAAATTTATAAGGAATTTATAAAACTCAGCATCAAAAAAAGAATAATTTAATAATTGGCAGAAGACATGAACAGGAATTTCACTAAAGAAGACATCCAGATGTGGTCAACAGAAACATGAAAAGATGTCCATCATCACTCATCTTCAGGGAAATCAAAACTACAATGAGATATCACCTCACACCTGTCAGAATGGCTAAAATCAATAATGCAAGAAATAACGGTTGTTGATGAGGACGTGGAGAAAAAGGAACCCTTTTGTACTATTGGTAGGAATGCAAACTGGTGCAGTCACTGTGCAAAACAGTATGGAAGTTTGTCAAAAATGTAAAAATAGAACTACTCTACAATCTAGGAATTTTACTCTTGGGTATTTATCCAAAAAATATTTAAAAAGTAATTCAAAGGGATACATGCCCCTCTGTGTTACAGCACCGTTATTTACAATAGCCAAATTACAGAGGCAGTTCAAATGTCTATCGACTGATGAACAGATATGGAAGAGGTGGTGTACATAAATACACACACACACACACACACACACACAGGAATACCATTTAGCCATAAAAAAGAATGAAACTGAGTCATTTACCAGGACATGGATGGAGCAGAAAATATAATGCTAAGCAAAATAAGTCAATCAGAGAAAGACAAATGCCATATTATTTCACTCATATATGTTGATTTAAGAAGCAAAACAAAAGAGCAAAGAAGAATAAAAGAGAGAAATAGAGACAGAGACACACACAGACAGAGAGAGAGAGAAAGAGAGAAATAAAGAAACAGACTCTTACAGGCTGATGGTTGCCAGAGGGGAGGTAAGTGGAAGGATGGGCTAAAATAGATGATGGGGATGAAGGAGAGCATTTGTTGTGATGAGCAGTGGATGATGTAAGGAATTGCTGAATCACTATTTCATATACCTGAAACTAATAAATCAGTGTATGTTAAAAAAGATATTTAATAAGCTAGTGGGCCTTCTTCATGTTCACTTACCCCATTTACTAATTGGGTGAGGAAGTTCTTGAGGCCCTACATCTAGTAAATGTGGTTGGTGATGATTAAAAAACAAACACACACAAAATCTTTCTAACCAAATAATACATTAAAAAGAAGAAAAAAACCTTTTTTTTTTTTTCAGAATATTCTGAAATACCAAATTTCCCATTATACTGCTTCTCCCATCATAATGAACTGGGCCTCTCCCTCCAAGCCCCCCCAACCCCTGCACACTACAGCACTAACTCAGAAGCTACAGAGAAAGAACCTGGGCAGTACTCTCTTTTAAAGGTTTACATTTCTTATTGTTGTTGTTTTATATTTTATTTATTAATTTGAGAGGGGGGGATCACAAGCTGGGGGGGGGGTGGAGTGGGAGAGGGAGAAGCAGACTCCCTGCTGAGCAGGGAGCTGAGGGAGGGCTCTATCCCACAACCCTGAGATCATGACCTGGGCCAAAGACAGAAGCTTCACCAACTGAGTGACCCAGGTGCCCTGCATTTCTTGCTTTTCTTAAAGTATCACAAGTGATGCTAAGACAACCTGACTGAGAGCCATCCTGAAACAACATTATGTAGACCATACCACTAAAATGTTAAAATGGTAAGTAGCTAACAATCTGTGAGCATGCAATGAGTCCACACTAAGCAAAATACGGCCATTCTTTTCCTTTAATCTTTAATTATCTAACATAGATAGTAGCCTAATCTTACAAAATGAAAAACTGAAGGTTAGAGAGATCGAGTACATTTCCCAAAGTTACAGAGTCGTTATGCAATAGAACACAAAAAGCTGTACTCTTGCTCAGCATAGTCTCAGTGGCTTAGATTCTGAGGGCAATACTGCGTCTGATTGTGCCCATCCAAAAAACATTATCCAGGATATATAATTTTCCCTAGATTTTTGTGCATTCTTATAGTTGTGATATTCTAACCCATAGTTTTTTTTTTAAAAAGTCTTAAAGTTGTTGATTTCCGTTAGTTTGGGTAGCTGCCTTTGGAAACCATGTGCCGAGTGGAAAATGACAAAGACTTCTAAGACTATTTTCACATTTTGAGAAGATGAAGGGACAATCTATTTTGCAAATAATTCTACTGTCTGAAAATTGGTCAGAATAGGAAGCTATATAGCTCAATTTTCTGGGGACAGTGTTATTTGTGCCTATTGTCCCAATAAAATGGAAAAAGAGTAACGTTTTAATCACAGGGCTGTTGTGAGGATTGAATATAATACTATGCATGAAGTTTTTGGCAAATGTCTGCACCTGCTATGGACACTATACATTTTAGAGATTATTATAATTATTAGTGGCTATTTCCAGGTGTTATAAACATCTAGCTCTTTTATTCTCTTTAACATATAATTTTGTATTTTTCTGGGCCCTAGAAGTATAATATATATATATAGTTTCCCCAATTCCCATTGCCCATACTATCCAAAAAAGCAATTTTAAAAGTAGATCTCAAGTCCTTAAATTTCTAGAAATTGTTTTTACTTGTGGTAGTTCTGTTTAGCCAATGAGTCCATCATGAATCCCAGTTTCAGGTACAGAATGTTTAAAATTGAGATAATGACTCCATCATCCAAGCTGAAACACAGTATTTCAGCTTTATATGTACTATATCAAAGAGAACAAGGTAAATAGGTGTTTCTCTTATGGAATGTAAACAAATTAAACTCAGGTCATATGAGGCAATAAATTAGAATTTGTTTTTTTAGTTACCATATATTGCCTTTTCCCTTCCATTTCTAGAATTTTCAAATCTTGTATGTGCTATAATTTACACACTTACTGAGCTGAATATATTGCTACACATTATAAATTGAGAGCTAAAAAAGAAATCCACAATGTCTAACCACCCCTTTCTTTATACTCTGATGCCTGACAGGAGAAAAAAAAAGATGTGAATTTACAGTGTGATCTACAAGTAAATGTATACAATATTCAAAGCCATGATTCACAAAGAATCCACACTATTACTTACTTTCTTTTTTTTTTAATTAAAAGGGTTTTATGGCACTTGTTACAAAATGTCCTCATCAAATAATCTAACCAAAAAGGCAAAAGAATTAGTAACTTATTTCATTTTGAAATAAATGAAGTAGCAAATAGCCGGTTTCAAGCAAACTAAGATAAAGTCCTAATTCTGCTTTCTAGCATGAGGAGAACATAATAATTTTGTGAAAAAGGCCCTTGCTGTCTCCCTATTAGGACATAAGATATGAATAGCAATTACAATAATTAAATATAATTACATTAAAATAATTAGTACTTAAACTATCAATTGCAGTGCTCTACTCAGCAATTAAACACACAGACAAAATTTCAATATAATTTATATTGCTCTGTTCCTTACTCAGGAAGTGGTGAAAATCTCCCTGTGTGTTTTCAATTAAACCAGCATTACATCAGTTTTATATCAGGTTTTGAAGCTAGGGAGGTCATAAAACTTATGAATCACTGAACTTTCTAAGTGGCGGTAGTTTGATGGGTTTATCAAATGCTCTGGAAAAGTCACTTTTCTACTTCTAGAAATTCCTAAGAGGGAAGCTAGCCTTGCTCTGGACTTTTTGAATAGTGACAGATTTTACTACCATTTGCACTTTACATAGTTCGAAGCTGATACTCAGACACTACTGATATTCAGGTCCATACATTAGATCTGAAAAGTTCTGATCTCCATTTGCTTGGGTAGCTCCCTTTGAAAACAATATACAGAAGTAGAAAATGATAGACTGCTGAGACTCTAAGATTGTCCTTATTTTCTAGGGGACTCAAGGGAAACTTATTTTGCAAGAGTTTCAGATTATTGACATTCCAGCATTAGAAACATCAGTGGATAAAAGTTAATACAGAAAAATAAGTCCATAGACCAATGACCCAAGTGCTATTTAAATTTGTAAAAAAATAAATTTATGCCATCAATACTTAGAAAAGTGAACTGTGAAAAGATTATATACTACTCAGCATCTTATTTTTTTAAGATTTATTGATTTATTTATGATAGAAAAAGAGAGAGAGAGAGAGAGAGAGAGAGAGTCAGAGACATAGGCAGAGGGAGAAGCAGGCTCCATGCAGGGAGCCAAACGTGGGACTCGATCCCGGGACTCCAGGATCGCGCCTTGGGCCAAAGGCAGGCGTTAAACCACTGAGCCACCCGGGGATCCCCATGCTACTCAGCATGTTATTAACAGTTTGATATTTACTAATAATAATTTTTAAATTGTGTGTTTCTCAGAGGAGTAAGAGTCAGAGCTTATATTCAGCCAGTACCCACTAGTACAACATTGCAGGTTGGTAAAGTGTGAAGTATCCTCTAAATACCTGATATCTGCACTACAAGTTACCACTTGGCTACACTGGTGTCTATACTGGTTTCTCTTTTACTAACTTCTCCAAGATCCAGCAAATAACCTTGGCATAGAAGAAGATGTCAAGATGCTACTACTGTACACAGCATCTATTCAGTACTCTTTTGGCTATAAAACATATTGGATGCACCCATGGAAAGTGCTGTGCTAAACCATCAGCAATCCTTTCCCCAAATTTTCTTAGTGTCTGGCATGTTACAGATAGATAGACGTTGCTTTTAGCTAAGACTATTTCCATATGTAATGTTGAACAAACCAATGTTGATGGCATGAGCTGGTGTTTAGCAATTGGGGGAATCCAGGGACACAGACACTGGGAAGAGATGTTAGGGACTGACAATCAAAGCAAAAAGGGATGGAGAAAACCCGGTGCTCTCCCAAGCAGACATGAAGATCTAAGGTGTGGAATTATCCAGAAGAGCAAAAAGAACAGAGAAGTTAAAAGTAGAACAAAGGCAGAGAGAACAAAAACAAACCCAAAGTGTGTTCCAGGAAATCTGTTCCCATTGGATGAGGAGATGTGAAAAACAAGACTGGCAGAAATGAAGCAGGAAAGTACATGCTGACCATGCGGCAAGAGTTCAGGCATGCTTCTCCGAGACCTGACAGACCTGGCCAACAGAACAGCGCCAGGTATCCAAGAATAGAGACAGAGTGAGTCCCAGAAAGGCTGAATAAGATCCTTGCTTAATACGTGCCAAAAAAGGCTGATAAGATCAATTGTCCAGGGTGGGGGGATGGGGTAACTGGGTGATGGGCACTGAGGAAGGCACTTGATGGGATGAGCACTGGGTGTTTTACTATATATTGGCAAATTGAATTTAAATTTAAAAATGTAAAAAAAAAACCAAAAACAAAAAAGGCAATTAAAAAAATCAATTGTCCAGCAAGTTACAGTGACTGAAATTCCAGTATGAACTTAAAAATCACATGAACTTCAACTCAAATCCTAGGGCTTCCACTTACAAATTTATGACCTCAGAAGTGACATAACATCTCTGAACACATTTCCTGACCTGAAAAATGTTTTAATCGGAAATAAGGCAACAGGAATTGCTAAATTGCTTTGGACTGGTTAGTATTCAATCAATAAAAGCTATGCCAATAATTATTGCATTGAATAGTCAGGAGACTTCATCATCAGATCCTCTGGTATCTTGCTAGTTAAAACTCCATTTTGGTCTGACAGGAATGAACACAGGTAAGTGAGTACTCGTTACTATTATCTGAGATGAAGTTCTGATGAAATAGTCAACACATTCCACTTTAATACGCAGACCCTTGCAATGAGAATCAATTTGCACCATGGTATTCAGGTGAAAAATAACTTCAACTTTTTAGTTTTCCATTTCCTAAATCAATTAAATCTAGCTCAGAATACCCTATCTGACCACCTGGCAGGCTCTTTCCCCTTTGTTAAGGTCATAAAGTGTCTCTGGTTTCTTACATAGTCCAGAAACCTTGGGAAAAGAGAGATTTTAAGTACAACTGAGATTTTCTTTTTTTTTTTTTTTCTTAACTGAGATTTTCATTATCCCTGTCTTTTTAGTCTAGTCATCTTGCCCATTTTCCTAGGGTAAATTTAGTCAATGTACTGAATTTACTATTATTCCCAAACTCCTGAAGTTGAGGCACAGTTTTCAGAAATATACCCCTATTAGAAATATCTCCATGAAGCTCCTCCAGTCTCTGCTACAGATACTCCATGCACAGATGCTCCTGCACCAATTGAGATCCTCAATTTTCAAAAATCCACCTCATCTGGGGCCAGCACAATTCTTGTTCTTTTAAGCATGCAGGTCTTTTTCTTCCCAAAGATTAGACATCTCTAGAAAGAGCCATGAAACTTTTTTTTTTTTTTTTTTTTTTTGAGCCATTAAACTTTTGCCCCTTGGCAAGGGCAGTGCCTGCATAGATAGCAAGGCTCCTTTGTGATATGCCCACAGGAAAACAAAAAAGTCTGGATGTACACTGCTTTGCAGTGATCTAAAAAGCCACGAGTTCCATTCCTCCATTAATAATTCCACAGTATTTAATTGCTTTTAAAATAATTCTACAAACATACAATTTGATGACAGGCTAAAATTGAAGCTTTTTAAAAAGAGGATAGTATACTGTTTAGATATGAAGATTAATAATTCATTAAAATGTATTCATTAGAATAATAAAAAATTCCTCATGTATAAAATCTTTTGATTTTTCTCTATGGTATAAATATATTCATTGATTGCTATTTAAATAGATATTTAAATCTTTAGGATGTTAAAAATATTCAATAATATAGCCAATGAATTTTAAAAAATAACTGCTAATGTAGGTATATGTATATATATGTATGGCTATGTGTCCGTGCATATATTTATATTTCCTAGTAAGCCGGTGTAACTTAATACCTTTTCCATTTTCTAAGTGTATCACTAAGGAGCATAGGACAATAAATTTGATATTGTACAACTAAACTAAAAACCTGACAAATTATATATAAAGTTTAATACTATAAATTCAATATTGTTTATAATCAATGAATTTCAAAATCTCTTTATAATAAGTTCAGTACAGACAAAACTATAATTTGAGGAATGCTTGTTTGGTACATAAGTAGAGTTGAATATAAACACTGAAAAAGATGAGACCTTTTGTTACACATAGAAGTATTAAGCTTCAGCATGAAGAAGATAATATTATAGCTCAAGATTTTAAGATAGTTACTACATATTAATTTTGCATTAATCCAATAATTTCCAAAGAATTAAAATAATTGTAATTTATAATGTCATCATATAAATAAGTTGCCAAATGGGAATTTTATCTCAATTTCAAAGAGAGGACTTGATTTATTTTATTTATATGAAAGAAATATATTCAGTCTAGCTAACTAAAAAGAGATGAAAAATATTTTAAGAAATCAAAATCAAATCAAAGCTCAATTGTGTTTCTGAATCCTACAATAAATAGTAAAGTGTAAATGTAACAGAAACAACAAATCTGGTCATATTCAACTCATACTATCTGTTTTATCTGTTTTGCATAGTAAATTTGTTTTGATAATATTCAGATGGTCTATAAATGAGAAGTAAATCTGTGAAATATATTAAGCTATCAACAAGTACTATGACATCTGACTCATATAAAGCATATATCAAGGAACACTGGATACTCCTTAGTACACTCAAAGCAACTTGCTTAAGGTCATATGCAGCCATTTTGTTAAAGAATCACTCTGCATGAGCAAGTTGGCCATGTGTTTGCTATGTCACTTGATGTTTACAGCATCATTACATCAAGTTTGACACAAATTTTATGACTCAGTTTGTCAAAGTTCTTTAACTCCATCACTCAAACGATCACTTTCTGAGAGTAAAAGAGAGTTGGCAAGTAGAGGACATATATTTCCTAAGACTGAGTTTGTGAAATTATGTTTAAAAGTAGAATTAAACTTTCATATTCTGACTGTACATATAACTTGTGCAAATTGCTGTGTGGTGAAATAAACATTTCTTTATAAAATTTTGATGTATTTGGTCATATTATGCTAAGTACCAGAATGTTATAGAGTGTTATTAGAAGGCATTTAAAGTAGAATATTTCAAAGCAATCATGTCTCTTGTGATCTTAAAATATTTTAATGGTAAACTGGTACTACTGATAAAGCTTTAAAGTGAAAAAGTATTTTTTGTAATTATTCAAATCATGAAATGTATTATTTTGCTAATGACTTTAAGAGCTTTCTTAACTATCTTTAGATTTACAAGTGGTCTTTGTGATATTTAGATAAATAAGGTTTTAAAAATAATTAGAGCCAAGAAATGTGGTATATACAGTATTTCCACACTTACTGTATCATTATCACATATTTATCCAGTAGTCATGAGCACATGAAACTATGTTAGACACTATGGAGTTACTGTCATCTACTTCAGAAAATCTATGCTCTAGAGCATCTTCTGAACTAATAAAAGATTTTTTTTAAATGCTATAGTCAAATTGTCTATATAGAGAGCAACATAAATTAGATTAAGAAATGGAATTTTAAATTAGAATGAAAGAATTTACAATCAAAAAAGAAGACAGGGCAGTTTTCCATACAGAAATAGAAAAACTATTTTATATTATAAAATAGAAACTCTCAAAATACACATAAATAAGGACAGAGAAAGCACAAATCACATAATTGGAACTAACTGGGAGTAGTTGGGAAAGTTTTCTGAATGAATATTATTTGGAAAAGCAAATGACTGGCAAACAAACTGAGAGGAATTTCAGACAGTAAGAATGATAACTGTAAAGAATGAAGGATGTCTAGACAAATTTAAAATGTAGCCCTCAGTTGCATTAGACTCAGTGACAAAACAAGCTTGTGCAGAAGGCAAAAGGCAAAAGGCAGAGAACTATCCACAGAAAAGCTAGTTTCTAATATACTAATGAAAAATTGGAAGAGTTATTTGTGTTACTTAAGGGCAGTGAAGTAGAAGTGAGTGTGTGAGAATGAGTGTGTATGTGTGTACACTGTATAAGAACTATACAGAGGGACGCCTGGGGGCTCAGTGGTTGAGCATCTGCCTTTGGTTCAGGGCATGATCCCGGGATCCTGGGATCAAGTCCCGAGTTGGGCTCCCCATAGGGAGAATTTCTTTCTCCATACTATAAATACAATAGGGTCTTTTGTGTCTAGGTTAAATACATATATGTCAAAAACATCCATATATTTTTTAAGAACTTTAATGAAAAACATCATTTCTATCTAAACCCTTGAAGAGCATTTCAAAGTTTGACATGCATCTGTCAAGACATTTTTATATCCATTTATACCCACTACACATAACACACACATACAATTTCTATTTGGAACAAAAATGGATTTATACTACTTACGTTACTTGTTTTTTCACTTTGCTCCATATCATGGACAGTTTTCAACCTCAGATTTACCTTGTTTTTTGTTGTTGTTGTTTGTTTTTGTTTTTACTGGCTGAACAGAATTCAGTGTATGCATGTACAATGGTTTACTTATTTTTCTTTCGAGAAATTCTTAGATTTTTTCATTACCTATCACAAATATTGATTCTGTGATTATCTTTATGTATTTATATTTGAAAGTTTGTGTGAGCATGACTGTTGAATAAATTTAAAAGTGGAAAAGCTAGAAATTTATATTTGAAAGAAAGATTTAAAGTGGTGGTAAACTTTCACTCATGGGTAGTACTGAACGTAAGTATAGATTTTGGTTGAAGGAAAACATTTAGGAACAGAAAGAAGACCTGAGAATTATGAACATAATTATACCTGAATAAAAGCACTATAGAGAAAGGTGGCAGGCAGAAATTCAAAAGTAAGAAGTTAAAGATAAATCTTGTTATGCCATGTATCTTAAGTTTTGTAGAAGTAGTATAAATGAAAAACATAATAAGTTTGTGATTTGAAAAAGATAAGTGACCAGGAAGCAAATTCTAAAGAGAGCCAAAATTGACAACTGGATAATGGCCTTCAATTATTAAAAGTTAAGAGTCTTTATTCTTAGAAAGAAGTGCCTGTTGGTAGGGAGGTGATACTGAAATCAGCCATAAGATCACTGTCACATTAAGGAATAATTTTATAAAGACTCATGATGAAAATATAAATCAGGAATGGCCAGGCAGAGATAGAGAAGTAGAAGTAGAAACATGTTTCAAAAAAGTATGGCAGTGGAGGAAAGTAGATTTGACACAGCATCTATCTTCATAAAGGACACTTGTTGAAATAAATTAAAGGAGAGTAAGCACAAAATAATTGTTAATTCTCATGACATGAATTAGTTGGGCTTGAAATGATTTGCTCTCATGTGGTAGATCGGAGTCATAGAATGGAATATTAAATTAGAATGGACAAAAAGGGATTTGGAGATATTTTATTATAGGTCATAAAGCCAAAGCATTTTCTTTTTTAAAAAAGATTTTATTTATTTATTCATGAGAGACACAGAGAGAGGCAGAGGGCGAAGCAGGCTCTATGCAGGGAGCCCGATCTGGGACTGCGGGATCACACTCTGAGCTGAAGGCAGATGCTCAACCCCTGAGCCACCCATGTCCCTTCAAAGCATTTTCTAATTCAAATATTTGTAACATGAGAAGAAAAGTGAGGCAGTGGGAGCTGTTAAATTTTACCAGACTGCTCTAAACATACAGTTGTAGAAGACTATAAACTTTAACATTTGACTACATTTTTAAAAATGTGAAAAAACTGTTGGTCAATACTGAATAAATTTAATGGTATGTATTGGCAGTTTTGACAGAAGATAAAAGAAAAAATAAACATGCTTACTGATCATGCCACATCCCAAAGATTAAAGTAAGTTTTCATGAGTATTTTTGTTTTATACATGTTACATGCATCGTCACCCATTCTCATAAACAATTGACAGATTCTGAAAAAAATCAAAAAGCATGAATAGAATTTTATACTAATGTGACAAGTTGTAAACTTATTGTGTTGAAATTGAATACAGGTTTTCTAAATTAAAGTATTAAAAGGACTGTATGCATGGCCAACACCCTAACAATATATAATACTGATAAATGAAAGCAGGGGAAAAATTGAATATAGCTGATGAACTGATACTACAAACAGTTTAAAGATGGTAAAAAGTACCAGAAAACAGACTCTTAACTATAGTGGATGAACTGAGGCTTACTGGAAGGGAAGGAGATGGGGGGGAAGAAAGGGGGATGGATTGAATAGGTGATGGAGATTAAGGAATGCACTTCTGATGAGCACTGGGAGTTGCAGGTAAGTGATGAATTACTAAATTCTACTCCTGAAACTAATATTACACTGTATGTAAACTAGCCAGAAGTTAAACAAAAACTTGAAAGAGAAAAAACAGTAATAGCTAAATATTAAAAAAAGGTAATTTACATTTAGCAAATATTTTTAGTATTATATATATGAGACTATACATATTATGATAATTATCATTATGTACATTATAATTATGAATATGTAATTATACATAATTATTAAAAATAAAATGAAATAAATAATGTAAACTATTTTCTGCTTTCTACATAGGTTGAACCCCATATTTAATATATGAAGTTTTTATAATATTTTATATTTTTCAAATATTAAAAGGTAATATGTGCTCATTTTGAAAGTTGAAATAATATATAAAATGTGAAATAAATTACATAACATCCCAATACAAAAAGGCAAACAGCTAATGTGCTGATTTTTTTTCCAGAATTTTTGATGCAAATTTTAACATATCATTATAGGTTGATATATAAATTTTGTTACCTAAAATTTTCTTTGATCAGGATGTAGGCAGTGTTTTCTAATAATATTATTTTTAAAATATGATTTTAATGGATGCGTGCAAACTTCATATTTTTGATACATGATCTATTTTGGACGCCTAAATAATTTCCTTTTTTAAAAATAATATTACAGTAAGCCTAAGTTCTAAATTCTATGTGTGCATATTCTTTAGAGTAGAAGTGGAATCCCATGGTCAAATATACGAACTAATGAAGATCTCTAGCTATCCTGGCACAGACCTACACTGTCCTAAAATCATTATTTCAATGCCTACTCATTAGAAATGTATAAGTGTATTAGTTCTGCCCAGAAATAAAACTAGAATCATTTAGAAAACATGCATTAGTTTAAAAAGGAAAAGTACTTATCTCAATAGGGATTAATTTATATTCAATTATAGTGAATTTGAGCATTTTTATTATGCACACTAGCTGCTTTTATGTTTTTTAAGTTTGTTTGAACTACCTGTATTTGTCTTTTGTCTGATTTTTGATTGGGAAAGTAGTGTTTTAAAATGGTTTATTAGAAATGCCTGGGTGGCTCAGCGGTTGAGCTCAGGGCGCGTCCCCGGGGTCCTGGGATCGAGCCTCGCAGGGAGCCTGCTTCTCCCTCTGCCTGTGTCTGCCTCTGTGTGTGTGTCTCATGAATGAATGAATAAATAAAATAGTTTGTTAAAGCTGTTGTTTACATATTTAAATCTTTAACTCTTCATCTGTTAAGTTATAATTTATTTTTAACT
Source organism: Canis lupus familiaris (assembly GCF_011100685.1). NCBI lineage: Eukaryota > Metazoa > Chordata > Mammalia > Carnivora > Canidae > Canis > Canis lupus. The sequence goes on along the minus strand of NC_049254.1, from coordinate 4,519,199 downwards.
GTTTAAGATTTATTCAATAATATCTGCTGAAATCCTGATCAGATCAAGAGTATTCTGAATTCTGCTTCTTAGATATATAGATATAGATATATAAGGCTGTATTATTCGTAAAATGTGGCACATAATACACACTGGTAAATTAATTTACCCTTTGTAATAAAAGTAAAAAGGGAGAAATACAGGTACCTATTCACTATACATATTACGTTTTTTTATAATAAATGTTAAACTGAATATCTTTAGTCTTCATTCAGGCATAGAAAAATGTAAGTTAAAGTGCTACCGATTTTCTAAAAGCTAGACCTATTATTATTTTTTATTTTTTATTGGAGTTCAATTTGCCAACATATAGCATAACACCCAGTGCTCATCCCATCAAGTGCCCCCCTCAGTGCTCATCACCCAGTCATTATGGTCTCTCATTCATTTGGGGAATATAGACCTATTATTATTGCCTTTAAAATTGTGGCACAAAACCTAGAAACCACATAAAAAATTCAAATACTGCTGTAGTAAAAATAGAACCCACAAAAATGAAAGTCCAAGTGAAAACTTGGGAAAAAAAATGGAACATGTGACATGTAATTACCAAGTTTTCCAAACATACATATCAATATAATCTTTATTTTTAAATGAGAAAAATATTCAAACAGGGAAGAACAACACAGCTTTAAAACATCATGTTTCATACTCTGTATGTTACAATTCTGTTTGGCTGTTCTTGATTATGTATAATTTAAGCCTCTCAGAATTGTTTAATTCCTCCCTCTCTATACTAATATAATTCCTATATTTTATATAGTTTTCTGAAAATTAAGGAAAAAGTTTCCTCTTTTCCCTCCCAAAGCTGCAGAAAAGACTATTCTACATCATAAAATATGTCCTGACAACATGGTATATTAAGAACATCCCCAAAATGTCTATTGTACTCTCTAGTTCATTATGTAGATATGTATGAAAATGTATAATCCTGTTCTGTTACCAATCATTATACAGAACTTGGATGTTTTATCTGAGAACCATTTATAGATAGAATTCAGAGAATGACGTGAGTAGTGTAACGTAAAGGAAATTTCCAAAAGTTTGCAACTCCACTTTATTGCTTTCCATCAATTGTTGATCCCAGCAATCATATTTATCTGTTTCCTTAAAGGTGTAAGAAAGAAATAAAAGCTCTAAAAAAAAAAAAAAAAAAAAAAAAAAAGCTCAGATTTTTCTTCTTTTTTGCATAAAATTAAAATAAATCCTGTGACTCCACTGGAGTCATTACTCAAATGAGGAGTGTGAAAATCTTTGTTTTATTTAAATTAACAGAAAAAAATCTCAAGATCACACTCCTACTTTTAAAAATGAAAACACTAATTAAACCACCATTTTAAATTAACAAGTTATTCAAGAATAAGACATAAACATAGTGTCTAAAGGTTGCTTAAAGTATGGGAAAACAAGCACTCTAATACTGCTCTTAGGGTCTAAATTGCTGTCAAATTCTGGAAGAACAAACTGGAAATATCAAAAGCTAAAAGGTATTTACTCACCGATATAGCAATTACAATTTCACTAATATTCTACACATGTAATCAAACAAGTGCACAAAGATAAGTGTGTTGATTTTTTTTTGTATCTGCAATAGGAAGGAGAAAAAAGGAAACAATCTAACTGCCCACCAAGAGGGACACTGGCAAAACAAATGACACCTTCATAAAATGCAACATGGAATATACTGTACATTTATGGAAAGGGATCCAAGTTTAAAATGTATGTATTTATACATTTAATGTGCTTCAATTCACATAAATGATTATGTATTTTTCACATATCAATAAAAATTAAGAATAGGCAAATGAATAAAGTACGTGAACAATTATAGAAAAATATAAATGGCCAATAAACATGTTGAAAACACAGTTTGCTAGGATTCAAATAAATGTAAGTTAATCTATTAGATATTGATTTTTCCATTTCTGAATCTGGCATACATTTTGCTTTAAAATATTAATTTACACATTTACCAAAGAGGAGGCAAGTTTGCTTATGCACAAATGGATTATTAATAGCCATAATCTTTCCTATATACACTTACATGTGCATAGAGTATATCCCAAAGGACAGTCAAAAAAAAATCTGAGCAATTTTTATTTCTATGAAAGAGATACAGGGTCATATGAAAGTGAAAGAGAAATCCTTTATTTACAATATGCCCTTCTGAATTATTTGGATTTTGTTTTATAAAGAGGTGTTATTACTAACACTGTAAAAAATTCCTTTCTAAAAGTTTAACTAATCGCCATGATATTAACAGAAATTATTAGATGTAGCTCTCCCTGGACAAAGTAAAGTAACATCTTCCTAACACAGTAAGATCAGTGGCATAAATGTTCCCAAAGCAGAATCCACCGTGTGGCAAAATCTCTAAAGTTTCTTTCCAGGAATAAGAGGATGCTGTCTTTCCTGGTCCCCTTGCTACCTTAGTTGGTTCAGGATGCTATAAAAGAATAGCATAGACTGGGTGGCTTTTTATCTCTTACAGTTCTGGAGGCTGGAACGATGAGATCAAGGTGCCAGCACGGTCAGGCTCCTGGTGAGGGCCCTCTCCTGGTTTACAGACAGTCACCTTCCTGCTGAATTCTCAGATTTCTCAGAGAGAGAGGAGACCATTTCTCCTCTCTCTCTTTTCATAGAAGCACCAATCTCGTACATAAGGGATCCAGCTTCATGACATAATTACCCACCTCCCGAAGTCCCCATCTCCAAGTGCCATCACATTGGGGATTAGAGCTTCAACACAGGAATTTGGAGAAGTCACAAAACATTCAGTCCATAGAATTACTTTAGATCATATTTCTTCCTGTCTTTAATCTAAATATATGGTGATTATAGGAAGCTGAATAATAACACTAAGTTAATTTTTCTCCTTCCTGATACCACCTGTTCTTGGGTGGTATTTGCCTTTAAGTGAAGGGATGAAGGGATCATTCTAATGGTTATAAATTCCAATTTGAATGTTAGAGATGTTTGGGTTAGCCTTGATTTCAGGAAATAATTCTATATACTTTTCTTTAAATCTCCTGTTTGACAGCCATTTTAAATATTCAGAAATAAAAATAGGTGGGGCACCTGGGTGGCTCAGTCAGTTAAGTGTCTCTGCCTTTAGTTTAGGGTCATGATCCTCAAATCCTGGGATTGAGTCTGGCATCCAGCTCCCTGCTCAGCAGGGGGTCTGCTTCTACCTCAACCCCTTCCATCCCCCCCGGCTTGTGATATCTCTCTCTCTCTCTCTCTCTCTCTCTCTCGTGCTTTCTCTCTCATGCTCAAATAAGTAAATAAAATATTTTTTAAAAAGATTGGTTAAAAAAAAGATATAAAAATAGGCAATATTCAAAAAGAAACCCGATTATAGAGAAATTAAGGGAAAAGCTACAGCATTTTCAATATAGAAATTCTTTTCAGTTTACATGGCATTTGCAAAAAGAAATTTGGAATTGAGCGAATGAATGAGTTTGATGAAAGACACATAATTCAGTTGCCAAAGATTCTCTGTACTGATTGGGGAGGTAAAGGTAATCTCATACAGTAGATATAAAATCATACATGCATAGTTTCTTATTTTGGTTGCAAGTCTATATCACATGCGGTTAGGATCACCCTATGTAAAAGAGAAAGCACTCTTTCCTCATAAAAAGATAACAGAAGATAAGATAATAGAGGAGGACACATTGCTTTACTATTTTGCAAGGAGTTACAGGGCTTTTGATGTCAAAGTTAATCTAAAGCCTGGAATGGAAGACCGATATGTTGTGGGCAAACCACACATCAGAGTAGGTTCCTGAACCCAAGAAAAAAATTCATGGTTAATTTAAGTGCAGATTGGCTCCCTCCCCAATGGGAAAATTTAAGGTCAGATTAATTAGTGTTTGATAACAGTTGACATTCAGGCAACAAGCTGCCCCTTGTGGGCAAATTGTTTCCTAAATTTTTTTCCCACATTGCCTATGGTAATTTATATAAAAATAAATTATTTGCAAGTTACTTTAATCATTAATAAACTTTTCTTTCTATAACTCTAGTAACTAACTAAATATTTTAAAATTATTCCAGTTATTTTATTACCTAACCCATGATTCTCAATTAATTTCTGTCCCTTCACTAGTTAGTTTCTTATGGCTGCTGTAGCAGAGTACCAAAAACTGGGGTGGCTTAAACAACAGAAATATATTGTCTCACAGTTCTAGAGACTAGAAGTTCAAAATCAAGATGTCTGAAGGGTTAGTTCCTGGAAAGGGCTATAAGGAACAATCCATTCTATGCCTCCCTCTCAGACATTTGGCTTATAGACAGTGTTCTCCTTGTATGTTCATATTGTCTTCCCTCTCTGTGTCCAAATCCTTTTTCTATAAGAACATGGGTCATACTTGATTAAGGTCCATCCTAATGATCTCATTTTAACTTGATCCTTTGCAAAGATCCTATTTCCAAATCAGGTCATATTCACATGTAATAGGGGTTAGGACTTCATCATCTTTATGTGGGATGCAATTCAACCCAAAACAGTCCCTAAAGGTCAAAGAGGAAAGAAACTCCTATAAATAACATCATTTACTTCAATTATTTTTATTGTAGGAATAGAGAATCATAGGGAGTGAAAACAGCATAAGCCAAAAAGCATGAATAGTGTGCATGTGAAGTTTGTAAAGACTGGAATAGGTTATTATAAACCACAATACCTACTCAGGAAAGTCTCCCCACCTTGTTGGAATCACCAACAAAGAGTAGATCTAATCCCATTTTTCTAGTGAGAGATGCCTAAATTAATGATGGGGTACTTGGAAAGTATAATTGCCATAATCACTTTTTAAAAGCCTAGACTACCAAAGTTAGTTCTATCAATTGATGGTAAATGTCTTATAGTGTCTCATTATGTCAGTTAAATCATATTACTTATTTATTTATTAATAAATTATATTATTTGACAGATGATTTTGAGATCATTTTCAGTGTCCCAGACATTGATAAGGCACTGTGGACACAAAGATACATTGATCATCTTCTCTCCCCTAAGCAAAATTATAGCTTGAGTTATTGAGCCTATCCAGAATACCTGTTTTCCTACAAAGGTAACTTGGAGCAGTAGCTCTCAAACTGTTTTCTATTATGACATACATGCAAGGTACTCCTACTATGCACAAAATATTCCCAGAAACGTATATAAATTATTTTTAAAAGGTCAAAAAATTTTTAGGGTAAAAAACACTACGGTAATTCAAAATCATTATATTAATGTCCTGAGAAATAGTCACTGATGCTATACTGATTCTTGTAATGCCTTTTCTTCTCCCAACAGGAATATGTGAGTGACATTACAGAGATAACATTGTTAGCACAATATTTTACAAGAAGATCATTCATAAATAACAATAATTTATTATTAACACTACACTGCTGATAAAGACAAACCAGTGTACCAACAGGTCAAGGTGGATTTACCCTGTTTCAGAGAAGACAGTGCTTTGGTAGCCTCCATGACCTTCTCCAAACCCAGTTCTTCCAATTCCAAGTCCTCTTCTCTGACATAGCAGCCCCATTTTAGGAAAATGATGTATATTGTGGATTCATTTAGCCAAACACACTGCCAGTTATAAAATACTGAATACACATCATTTAATTTGTTCTTATTAAGTGATATTTATTCAGTGTGTTATTCAAGGCCCTCGTATTCACCCTTCTAGAATTAGTTGTCAAGAGATATACACAACATACAAACAAGCACATATGACAAAGGCAAACTTAGCGAAAGATAAAGGCTCTGAAGAAAACCAAGAGATATAATGGAGTGAGTAATGGGGTAGGAGGAAAGCTCTTTTAGATCAGACAGTCAAGGAAATTTTACTGACATGTGGTCTTAGATAAGAATGACGATTGCCAATCACACTACATCTGCAGCAGAGCATTGCAGGAAGGGGTAAGAGCAAGAACAAGACCACATAGCCTGTAAAAACTAGGGATGTTAGACAAACAGAAGAAGGATACACTCCTTAGAAACACCATTATTTATATTCCCCAAATGAATGAGAACATATAATGTTTGTCCTTCTCCGACTGACTTACTTCACTCAGCATATAAATAATAGTGAAAGGGAATATAAGGGAAGGGAGAAGAAATGTGTGGGAAATATCAGAAAGGGAGACAGAACGTAAAGACTGCTAACTCTGGGAAACGAACTAGGGGTGGTAGAAGGGGAGGAGGGCGGGGGGTGGGAGTGAATGGATGACGGGCACTGGGGGTTATTCTGTATGTTAGTAAATTGAACACCAATAAAAATTTAAAAAAAAAGAAACACCATTATTATTATTATTATTATTATATAGAAAAAACATTATTAGCGCATACTTTCTTTTTTTCTCATTTTGCAATTAAAATGTGTAAGATGGAAGACATTAGCTTCCCTTCCTGAATTTGAAACTCCAGAAACTATGACCTATATCTTGTTTATATTTGTATTTATGATGCAACGTGATATTACCTAATGTGTAGCAAACACTGAATAAATATTTGAACAAATTTAACATTCAAGAGATTATATGATGTAAATTTATGATGTAGAGTTTGCTACTTAGGATTTTTGCTAAATGAGATGGACACTGGTGGTCAGCATAAATTAAATGCACACTTCTGAAATTTATTGAATTTGAAGAAAAATGGAAGAAGCATAATTATTTACTGAAAGTAACTGAGAAAAAAAAGAATTCCAAAATGAAGATGGACTATAAAGAAGAAATATCTTCAGTATAGAGAACTCTATAGTGTTAAACGCCATTCTGAGATATCCTGATACAAAAAAACAAAGGCAAACTTTCCCTCTTGGCCTATTAAACTGCTAAACTAAGTCTCTGCTCCATATTCTTTCTTTTCAAATTTGAATTATCTGGTGATAATTCTTTTATTGTAATCCCTGGGTCAGTCTGCCTACTGCACTGATTCGAGCATACTCCAGAAAACATTTAGAGGCCAGATATGTAAAAACTTCATATTCAAGTTAGTTTCATTAAAACTAATGAAAATGGAGACACATCCTTGTAAGGAATCTACACCCTAAAATCTCTACGGTTCCTACATATCTGACTGCATATTCTGAGAAGACCCCAAGAAGTAAGCTTACACAAAATGTATGAAAAAGCAGGAGCCACGGACAACTGTTTAGATCAGGTAAGCCTGTGTCCTTCTCTTGTGTCTTATCAACAGAAACCCATCCCACTGGCCGGGGCCGGTGCGGCTGGCACCTGTCTCGGGGTGCCCAGGGTAAAGGTAGCAGTGATGCTGACGCTGGCTAGCAAGCTGGGCAGATGGTCTCCTGGACATCAGCCACAGCCTCTGACTCCACTCAGAGGGTGTCCATAAGGGGCATGCTGCTCGTTAAAGAGGCTGTGGAGCTTGAAGCAAATTGACCGTGTGCATGTAAGGTGCATTTTCCTGTCCAAACAAGATCCACTGCTTTCAGCTAACTGTAACCCCAAAGGAGTGTTCCTATCTGGGTGGAAAATTTCAGTTGGAAACAGAGGTTCCTGATGCCTACAACATGGGGCCTCCCAAAGTGAAATGCCTGCAGGGTCTGGCACCCCAACATCCCAGAGACAGGTGACACATGTCTAAGTTTACTGAGAGAACATTCCATGGCTGGGCTCCCATAGGGACATTATAGGATGTTGTTTGGGGATTAAGCTCTTTGTTTACTGATCTTTTGAATTTTGATGATCTGCTGAATACTGAATATTGAAGCTGTGGAACATCACCAGAGGGACAAGGAGGACTTCGGGAATAAAGTGGAAGACTACATTAGGTGTTATGCCAGATTACAGGAGGAGGAGACAGTGGGGCTGTGGACTGTATGTTGTAGGCTTGTCTCCAACCTCAACCAAGAGGGAGCCTTGAGCTCCCCTCAGACCCAGAGGGTCATCCACATCCTGTGACTATCTGTCCTGAAGAAGAACCTCTTCACGACTGCCCAATGTAGATGGAGAGTTCCACACAAATACAGCAAGAAAATGTGTTTGGAGTTCTGAAGAGTTGTCTGCTTACCTTAACAGGTTTACTTTTTGGAAACTGTACTGTATAGGCTATTGATGAGATTCCTGAGAAGTTGTAATGAACTCAGAATTGAGGCTAATGCTGGTTTCTTCCCCTTTTCCCAAACAAAATCCCTCCCTGCACAAGTGATGATGATGTGCTCAGTGTAGCTCATGCATGCGGGATGGGCCATAAGAAACCCGCTGCATACTGTGATTGGATGCACATTCTCTTAGCTCCTCCCATGGATGCTGTCCCTGTCTAGATGTCCTGAAGCTTCCCAGACTCATAGTCATTCACTGTAGATGTCTTACTGAAATGCATATTTTATTTAATGTAAGTATATTTTGGAACAGATTTGTAATTTGTACAATTTAATGCTTTAATTATTTTTTCTTTTCTCAAAAAAAAAGGGAAAAAGAGAGAGAAGAGAGAAGAGAGAAGAGAGAAGAGAGAAGAGAGAAGAGAGAGAAGAGAAGAGAAGAGAAGAGAAGAGAAGAGAAGAGAAGAGAAGAGAAGAGAACAAAACACATCCCAATTGGAATACTAGCATGATTCACCCGGAAATATTTTATAAAATCCTTCGGCTTCCTAACATTCCTAAAACCTAGAAATCTCAGGACATACAGTATGTTTTATAACTAAAGTCAATAGTGTAAGTGACTTTTTGATACTCAAATATATTTTAAAGTACATTTAATCCATATATTGAGCAATTCCCTACATCAATCTAGTTTTCGTTAAATAAATTTTCACTTTTGTAATTACTTTATAAATGTTTTCTTAATTCTATAAGGGACATCCCATCAGCAGAACAAATTGCATAGAAGCTCCTAGAAAATGAGGCATTTTGACAAGGGTAGGAGGAGAAACATTGTTGATTAGGAATACATTCTAAAGAACTATCTAGAAAAATACACTAGATATACTTCCTCCTTGCTTCTATTTATTAGAAATATAAACTTCTAAAATAACACATTACTCATTTATTTATTCATACATTCAACAACTATTTATCAAACACCTACCATGAGAATTTTTAGTTGTTTCTCAAACATTAGTTCTAGGGAATCACTTTATGATTGTGAACATCTGTGTTCCAAATGTATCATTATTCACACGTGATTTAAAAAAAAACTGTCACTTTAACAAATTTATATTTATATAAGAAGTAAACTTTATATAGTTACTAAAACAAAAACTAGAATATTCTATGAATAGAGTGGAAAGTAGGCATACAAAACAAAAAATAGAATGAAATTATAAAAGGTTTATTCATGTACCACATAAACTTACTTAATGTAATAACAAAGATACATATACCACACTTAGAGAAATCTGGTCTTGGGAAATATTACTGATATTTTACAATGCCTTGAGATAGTGTATTTTCCCAGTATTAACCATCAGAATCTAATTATCTTGACATGAGAAACTGAGTTTCATCAGTTTTTAAATTCACTTCCTCGCAAATAGTGGATGTGCAGTAAACTATAGGATAAACACTGCATAAACCCCTTCGTTCCACACACTAGAATTTTTTTCTAAAGAGTAAGCGTATCTTACTCATAAGAGATTATTTTATTTCTACATAAAAAGCATCTAACATTTAACAACAACAACAAAAAAGTGATGTATTCAGAAGAAAGTCCCTTTGCCTTGATTTGGTAACATGCATATTTCATGGGCTCTACTTTGAACATTTAACCAAGAGATTCAATGTGATTATTTCAGTAACAATTCAATTTGAAATGTCAACTATGTTCAGCATTTAAAAATTAATAGCTAAATCCCTTTAAAGATCAGGGAAATTTTGTTCTGGCTTAGAATAATTTTATAGCTTATGAATCTCCTTATGCATTGTTTGCATATTTTAAACTATTCTGAATAATGCACTCCCTGTAAAGGCCCATTAGTTCAAAGAATTTTGACAGTCACAGCTCAAGGTATTAATTTTCATACCAGATATATATTTTCGATTGGCAGTAAATTTTTCAAACTCAAATATACTTTACCTAAATTGTGACTGTATATATTTTGAATAGGTTATAGCAGTAAACAACCATGAAAAATTAAAAAAAAAAAAGAGAGAGAGAATTTAATCAAGACTTTTCTCCTTCCCATTTCTTTGCTTTCTGGGAAGAGAACGGCCATTAAAGGAGGAAGCCTGATGCAGCAATCACAGTGGAAAAAGGGTGGCTGGAGGAAGGGGAGCTACACAGTGCTGGAGCAGAGATGACAGCAATGCTGAGAATAAGAGGAGGAAGTAAAAATGCCTGATGGGTAATTTCAAAAACCTAAATAGTGGGCGCCCTTGGGTGGCTCAGTTGGTTAAGCATCTGACTTCGGTGTCCTGGGATGGAGACCCGAGGTGTGGTCCAGCTCCCTACTCTGCACGAAGTCAGCTTCTCCCTTTCCCTCTACCTCTTCCCCTGCTCATATGCCTTCTCTCTCTCTCTCTCTCTCTCTCATAAACAAATAACAAATAAAATCTTTTTAAAAAGACCCTAAATAGTGAAACCCTTGACCAGCATCACTTTTTGGTATCAGAAGCACTCCAGACCTAAATGAGATTAATAACAATATTCTTATCTGAAGGTGTGAAGAACAACAGAAGATTTTCTGGGTTATCAAGACTATCACAGCCAAATCTAAAATAATCTGTCAACTACCCATCCAAGAAGCACTTACTATGCATGTGCTACTACATGCCAAGCACTGCACAACCCACTCAGAGCAAAAACAGTCTCTGTCCTCTTGAAGCTTACAGCTGGTAGGGAATACAGGTTCAATCAGATACTGTGCATTAATATATAATTACAAATTCAGATAAATGTCAGGGGGAAGGGAAGCTGGCTTTTGGGCAGTATTTTGCTAGAAAGGAATCTGTTTAGAATTGTTGGCTAGGGGTGAGCTTCTCTGAAAATCTGACAGGAGTACACCTTTAGCCATTGCTCATTTTATTTATACTACTTGGCCCAAGTCATGGTAAAATCTGATATTCACATTATGCCACACATGGTTCTAAGAAACTGAAGATTCTACATGAATTGACACAGAAAAACAGAACTAACTTCATGGCAAGCTTAGAGTATGAGTTTTCTTCTTTGGATTTCTCTCTACAGTCTCAAGAAGAACTTGGGTACCTATTTTCATAAGGTGCTGGATCCAGAGCCAAGATTCTGTGACACATTATAGAGCAGGGACTACAGTTTTCTCTAAGCCCTTGCTCCTCCATGTATCCATAATCATCTGGCCCTGGCTTCCTTCTCCAGCACCATCCACAATTCCTTGAGCACTGTGTAATCCATTGTGTCATTATCGACTTATTGCCCTTCGGTTCCAAATTTCCCTGTTCATTGCTTGCTTTGTGAAAATGAAGCCAGGCCACCTAAATAAGTTTTGCTACCAGCTGTGATGAAGTTGATCTTCGACAGTACAGGGTGAGGCAGGGGCGCTAGAGCAGGAAGGGGTTTTCATTCCTGGTCCTGGTATATGCTCTGGACTGCTCTAAGAATGCAACTTGCCCAGCACCTGCTCCAACTGTAGGCTCATACAGTGCCGAAGTTTCCTTGTCCAGCATCAGCTCCTTACAGCATAGAGCTTTTCCAGCACTGGGCCCTTAGAGCACACAGTGGCCAGCGGCGGCCCACATTTCCCCGGTGTTCCCCTAGGTAGTTTGGCAGCCTAGTGAGATATCTGTGAACATCTTTCTTCGATTCCTTAGAGGGCCGATTTGTGGTAAAGTTTCAAGGACACATTTTCAGCAAATTCTACCAACTGAGCATTCCAGCAACTTCTCTGCCATGCAGTAATTATCCACAGCCATGCCCTCTCTAGCAAGATCCAGATCTCAGCGCTGGGGCTACAGGTTTCAGGGAGGGGGAGGAGTTAGTTATATTAGGAGCCCTCCCTCAGCTCTAGGAATGGCAGCTACTCCCTACATTTGCTATTCCTTTATCTTTACAGTTCACTTACTTCTTACTAGAGAATCTCTACTTATTCAAATCCTGTTATAGTTAATAATTCTCCATGTAAAACTTTTCCTGTCCAAATTATTGTTTTAGTTTTTTTCTGTGTCTCCCGATTGGACCCTGACTAACATATCCATTAATGCCATATTTTCAATTCCTAAATATACTAGGCTACATCGCCCCTGCAGGATGTTTGTCATTCTGCCTTCCTGGATTAGCTGTTCTTCATTACACACCTGTGTCGTTCCTATTCAAACTTTCAAGACACAACCAAAAGTATATTCTCTGTGAGTCATCGTCTCCTCTCTCCTCTCCACTCCCCAAGGACTAAGGCTGAATTAGTGTCCTTTTCTTGACCCATTCATCCCGTGACTACCTCTACATGATTCCATATGATTTTTGCTCTCCTTTACCTCCTCAACTAGATGGGGAGGATTATAAAAGTAGACAATGTGCCTTTTCATGTCTGTGTTTATAGGACACAGTGGAGTACATAGTACATATTGGAAGCATTTGAAAGGCTCTTAAAGGAATTACTTTTTTCTTTCCTGTTTCCTGTCTAAACTTAGCTCCATCCCAGGTAGCACTGACTTTCAGAGATTGGGTATCCAAAGCTCAGTTTTCTTTCTTTTTACCTTCTCATTTCCTGGTACTTTCCCCACCCCACCCCCCCCACCATAAACACAGAATGGCAGAGTTATTTCCATTTTTAATTAATTACATGTTGTTCTTTGGGAATGCTTTTCAACTCTATCAGCAACCAGAAACACAGGGCTCAGCTTTCCTTGCAACTTGTTGAGGTTCTCACGGCTTCTCTGAGGTAAAGAACAAGAGGAAGGTGACTCTGGACCCCGAGTTTAGACCGTGTCTTTGGCATACTTGGACAAGACCATTTACTGTGGCAGTCACCTTCATTGAGCTTTCCAGTTACTACTGTTCCTTTTCCCCACTCTGAATCTCTTTCTTAACTGCATTCTGATCTTAGTCCCAATGCTGAGGAGCAAACTTACATAGTTCCCATTCTTGACTAAGTCTTGTTCCACATCTAATTCCTGTCTATGTCTACCTCTTCTGAAATCCGCATTGCACATCTAATTGCTATTACCTCATTTCTTGCTGTTTGGGTCCTACACAAAAACCTTTAGCTACTTCTTCATATAATTTTCTAATGTCTGAATCAAGTTTCCACAACTCTTCATTCTACTGGAATCTCTAATCTACCCAAGCCATCATTAGCTGCTTCTCTATTCTAGGGTAACCTTTCCCTCTAGAAGGCCAACACAACTGTGGATAATTACATATAAGTTCTTACTATTATATGTTATGCTTATTTGGTGAAATGATGAAAGTACTTTATGTTCTGTATACTGTTATATACATTAGTTTTCTTAAATTCTAAGCCACAGAGCATAAGGTGCTTAAGATCATTAATTCAGGTATTCCTATCAATTTCATATTGGTTTTTTAACCTCCAGTTTTCTTATCTATAATAGGAGATTAACACCTAACAGAAGATTCAATGATCTAATACCATAATTGTATTTAGTGTTCTGAACACAGAAAATGTTCAATATATATGAGCTCTTATTTTACCATGAATATATTCAACTCACTTGACTATTTTATTGTGCTTGAGAAATGAATTTTAATAATTATATTTATTACACTATAAATATGCTATCAATTATTTTTAGTTACATCTGGTGCTAAATTCTGGATTAGGAATAAAACTTCCAACAATCAAATTGTTAAGGTGAAAATATGGGCCAATTTGTGATGACCTAATTTGTTTTATAGTTTTCAGAAATATAGGTAAAAAGTGAGATCCTCCTGTGCCCCCCAACATAATAACACTTTTGATGAGAATAAACCTGAAATCATTTATTAATTTTAATGACTGAAAAAATAAAACCCTGTACCACTGAAACATCTTGCAGTAATTGCAATGGGTATTACACTTTTATCAAATCCTAAAATGATTATCCTCCCCAAGAGACAGGATTGACCTAAGGTGTCTGAAGTTTGCTTATAACGAAAAGTATTTGGAATATAAGAGAAAGAAATGTGTTTTCCCTCTGAGACAGCTGGTTTTATCTTGCATAGACTATTATCATAAAAAAAAAGCTATTTGAGAGGAACACTTTGATTCTCAGATATCAAGATCAACAATTCTGAAAATCAGACACATAGGAGCATTTACTCACTTGCCTCTCTTTTATGGTCCCTTCTCTTTGCCACTACAGTCATGGAAACAATAGTTTTCTTCTTCTTCGCTTGTTTCACTTTTGTATATTTTACTTAAGGCTTTTCTTTTTATCTACTAAACCTAGCATTTGATCTAAAGACCCTACTGTTCAGACAGCAATAATTCTTGCTCCCCAACAATCCCTTACCCCCTTATAAAATGAAGAACCCAAGCTCTTGAGGTTAGATTTCAGTTAAGATCAGACATTTTCTCTCCATGATTATTCTAAGGTTTTGTACTTTTGAGAAATCATTTCAAATACGAAAACATAAAAGCAATCTTACTGATATGTCACTAAGATAACTTGCTCAAGCTACCTCTATTAGTTCATTCCTTAAACCAGAAGAATTGATTCACAGGTCTTTAATTGATATTAAAAAATCTAGTTTCAAGCTAAAAATGATTAAGGAGAAAGTCAGTATATAATTTGTTTGGTCTTTTATACAAGAAAAGTTAAGCCATCGATTTAATTAAGGACTTCAAAAATTATTCCTTGATCATTTGAACAATTATATTGAAAACAAGGATATACATACCTTTGTATATGTAGAGATATATGGCAATGTTTTTTTTTATTTATTTTTTATTGGTGTTCAATTTACTAACATACAGAATAACCCCCAGTGCCCGTCACCCATTCACTCCCACCCCCCACCCTCCTCCCCTTCTACCACCCCTAGTTCGTTTCCCAGAGTTACCAGTCTTTACGCTCTGTCTCCCTTTCTGATATTTCCCACACATTTCTTCTCCCTTCCCTTATATTCCCTTTCACTATTATTTATATTCCCCAAATGAATGAGAACATATAATTCTTCTCCGACTTACTTCACTCAGCATAATACCCTCCAGTTCCATCCACGTTGAAGCAAATGGTGGGTATTTGTCATTTCTAATAGCTGAGTAATATTCCATTGTATACATAAACCACATCTTCTTTATCCATTCATCTTTCGTTGGACACCGAGGCTCCTTCCACAGTTTGGCTATCGTGGCCATTGCTGCTATAAACATCGGGGTGCAGGTGTCCCGGCGTTTCACTGCATCTGTATCTTTGGGGCAAATCCCCAACAGTGCGATTGCTGGGTCGTAGGGCAGGTCTATTTTTAACTCTTTGAGGAACCTCCACACAGTTTTCCAGAGTGGCTGCACCAGTTCACATTCCCACCAACAGTGTAAGAGGGTTCCCTTTTCTCCGCATCCCCTCCAACATTTGTGGTTTCCTGCCTTGTTAATTTTCCCCATTCTCACTGGTGTGAAGTGGTATCTCATTGTGGTTTTGATTCGTATTTCCCTGATGGCAAGTGATGCAGAGCATTTTCTCATATGCATGTTGGCCATGTCTATGTCTTCCTCTGTGAGATTTCTCTTCATGTCTTTTGCCCATTTCATGATTGGATTGTTTGTTTCTTTGGTGTTGAGTTTAAGAAGTTCTTTATAGATCTTGGAAACTAGCCCTTTATCTGATATGTCATTTGCAAATATCTTCTCCCATTCGGTAGGTTGTCTTTTAGTTTTGTTGACTGTATCCTTTGCTGTGCAAAAGCTTCTTATCTTGATGAAGTCCCAATAGTTCATTTTTGCTTTTGTTTCTTTTGCCTTCGTGGATGTATCTTGCAAGAAGTTACCGTGGCCGAGTTCAAAAAGGGTGTTGCCTGTGTTCTCCTCTAGGATTTTGATGGAATCTTGTCTCACATTTAGATCTTTCATCCATTTTGAGTTTATCTTTGTGTATGGTGCAAGAGAGTGGTCTAGTTTCATTCTTCTGCATGTGGATGTCCAATTTTCCCAGCACCATTTACTGATGAGACTGTCTTTCTTCCAATGGATAGTCTTTCCTCCTTTATCGAATATTAGTTGACCATAAAGTTCAGGGTCCACTTCTGGGTTCTCTATTCTGTTCCATTGATCTATGTGTCTGTTTTTGTGCCAGTACCACAGTCTTGATGACCACAACTTTGTAGTACAACCTGAAATCTGGCATTGTGATGCCCCCAGATATGGTTTTTTTTTTTAAGTTCCCCTGGCTATTCGGGGTCTTTTCTGATTCCACACAAATCTTAAAATAATTTGTTCTAATTCTCTGAAGTAAGTCCATGGTATTTTGATAGGGATTGTATCGCCCTGGGTAACATTGACATTTTCACAATATTAATTCTGCCAATCCATGAGCATGGAATATTTTTCCATCTCTTTGTGTCTTCCTCAATTTCTTTCAGAAGTGTTCTATAGTTTTTAGGGTATAGATCCTTTACCTCTTTGGTTAGGTTTATTCCTAGGTATCTGATGCTTTTGGGTGCAATTGTAAATGGGACTGACTCCTTAATTTCTCTTTCTTCAGTCTCATTGTTAGTGTATAGAAATGCCACTGATTTCTGGGCATTGATTTTGTATCCTGCCACGCTACCGAATTGCTGTATGAGTTCTAGCAATCTTGGGGTGGAGACTTTTGGGTTTTCTATGTAGAGTATCATGTCATCGGCGAAGAGGGAAAGTTTGACTTCTTCTTTGCCAATTTGAATGCCTTTAATGTCTTTTTGTTGTCTGATTGCTGAGGCTAGGACTTCCAGTACTATGTTGAACAGCAGTGGTGAGAGTGGACATCCCTGTCTTGTTCCTGATCTTAGGGGAAAGGCTCCCAGTGCTTCCCATTGAGAATGATATTTGCTGTGGGCTTTTCATAGATGGCTTTTAAGATGTCGAGGAATGTTCCCTCTATCCCTACACTCTGAAGAGTTTTGATCAGAAATGGATGCTGTATTTTGTCAACTGCTTTCTCTGCATCCAATGAGAGGATCATATGGTTCTTGGTTTTTCTCTTGCTGATATGATGAATCACATTGATTGTTTTACGGGTGTTGAACCAGCCTTGTGTCCCAGGGATAAATCCTACTTGGTCATGGTGAATAATTTTCCTAATGTACTGTTGGATCCTATTGGCTACTATCTTGTTGAGAATTTTTGCATCCATGTTCATCAGGGATATTGGTCTGTAATTCTCCTTTTTGGTGGGGTCTTTCTCTGGTTTTGGAATTAAGGTGATGCTGGCCTCATAGAACGAATTTGGAAGTACTCCATCTCTTTCTATCTTTCCAAACAGCTTTAGGAGAATAGGTATGGTTTCTTCTTTAAACGTTTGATAAAATTCCCCTGGGAAGTCATCTGGCCCTGGACTCTTGTGTCTTGGGAGGTTTTTGATGACTGCTTCAATTTCCTCCCTGGTTATTGGCCTGTTAAGGTTTTCTATTTCTTCCTGTTCCAGTTTTGGTAGTTTGTGGCTTTCCAGGAATGCGTCCATTTCTTCCAGATTGCCTAAATTATTGGTGTATAGCTGTTCATAATATGTTTTTAAAATCGTTTGTATTTCCTTCGTATTGGTAGTGATCTCTCCTTTCTCATTCATAATTTTATTAATTTGAGTCTTCTCTCTCTTCTTTTTAATAAGGCTGGCTAATGGTTTATCTATCTTATTAATTCTTTCAAAGAACCAACTCATGGTTCTGTTGATCTGTTCCACAGTTCTTCTGGTCTCGATTTTGTTGAGTTCTGCTAGAATCTTTATTAACTCCCTTCTTCTCTTGGGTGTAGGTTCTATTTGCTGTTTTTTCTCTAGCTCCTTTAGGTGTAAGGTTAGTTTTTGTATTTGAGTTCTTTCCAGTTTTTGAATGGATGCTTGTATTGCGATGTATTTTCCCCTTAGGACTGCTTTTGCTGCATCCCAAAGATTTTGAACGGTTGTATCTTCATTCTCATTAGTTTCCATGAATCTTTTTAATTCTTCCTTAATTTCCTGGTTGACCCTTTCATCTTTTAGCAGGATGGTCCTTAACCTCCACGTGTTTGAGGTCCTTCCAAACTTCTTGTTGTGATTTAGTTCTAATTTCAAGGCATTATGGTCTGAGAATATGCAGGGGACGATCCCAATCTTTTGGTATCGGTTCAGACCCGATTTGTGACCCAATATGTGGTCTATTCTGGAGAAAGTTCCATGTGCGCTTGAGAAGAATGTGTATTCAGTTGAGTTTGGATGTAAAGTTCTGTAGATATCTGTGAAGTCCATCTGGTCCAGTGTATCATTTAAAGCTCTCGTTTCTTTGGAGATGTTGTGCCTAGAAGACCTATCGAGTATAGAAAGAGCTAGATTGAAGTCACCAAGTATAAGTGTATTATTATCTAAGTATTTCTTCACTTTGGTTAATAATTGATTTATATATTTGGCAGCTCCCACATTCGGGGCATATATATTGAGGATTGTTAAGTCCTCTTGTTGGATAGATCTTTTAAGTATGATATAGTGTCCCTCTTCATCTCTCACTACAGTCTTTGGGGTAAATTTTAGTTTATCTGATATAAGGATGGCTACCCCTGCTTTCTTTTGAGGACCATTCGAATGGTAAATGGTCCTCCAACCTTTTATTTTCAGGCTGTAGGTGACCTTCTGTCTAAAATGAGTCTCTTGTAGACAGCAAATAGATGGGTCCTGCTTTTTTATCCAGTCTGAAACCCTGCGCCTTTTGATGGGGTCATTAAGCCCGTTCACGTTCAGAGTTACTATTGACAGATATGAGTTTATTGTCATCATGATATCTATTCAGTCCTTGTTTTTGTGGAATGTTCCACTGAACTTCTTAAAGGGGAATTTTAAGAGTCCCCCTTAAAATTTCTTGCAGAGCTGGTTTGGAGGTCACATATTCTTTTAGTTGCTGCCTGTCTTGGAAGCTCTTTATCTCTCCATTTTGAATGAGAGCCTTGCTGGATAAAGTATTCTTGGTTGCATGTTCTTCTCATTTAGGACCCTGAATATATCTTGCCAGCCCTTTCTGGCCTGCCAGGTCTCTGTGGAGAAGACTGCTGTTACCCTAATACTCCTCCCCATATAAGTCAGGGATTTCTTGTCTCTTGCTGCTTTAAGGATCTTCTCTTCATCTTTAGAATTTGCAAGCTTCACTATTAAATGTCGAGGTGTTGAACGGTTTTTATTGATTTTAGGGGGTATCTCTCTATTTCCTGGATCTGAATGCCTGTTTCCCTTCCCAGATTAGGAAAGTTTTCAGCTAGAATTTGTTCAAATACATATCCTGGCCCTCTGTCCCTTTCGGCGCCCTCGGGAACACCAATTAAACGTAGGTTTTTCTTCCTCAGGCTGTCTTTTATTTCCCTTAATCTATCTTCATGGTCTTTTAATTGTCTCTTTTTTACTCAGTTTCCCTCTTTGCCATCAACTTGTCTTCTATGTCACTCACTCGTTCTTCCACCTCGTTAACCCTCGTCGTTAGGACTTCTAGTTTGGATTGTATCTCATTCAATTGATTTTTAATTTCTGCCTGATTAGCTCTAAATTCTGCAGTCATGAAGTCTCTTGAGTCCTTTATGCTGTTTTCTAGAGCCACCAGTAGCTGTATAATAGTGCTTCTGAATTGGCTTTCTGAGATTGAATTGTAATCCAGATTTTGTAACTCTGTGGGAGAGAGGACTGTTTCTGATTCTTTCTTTTGAGGTGAGGTTTTCCTTCTACTCATTTTGCTCAGTGCAGAGTGGCCAAAAGCAAGTTGTATTGGGAAAAGGAGAAAAAGAGAGGAGAGAAGGAAGGAAAGAAAAGAGAAAGAGAAAGAAAAGGAAGAAAAAAAAACGAAAAAAAAAAAAGAAGAAAAAGAAAGGAGAAAAAAATGGGGTGGGGGAAGGAAACAAATCAAAAAGCAAAACAAAACAAAACAAAACAAAACAAAAAAAAGAACCACGGGGGAGTATCTTCTGATTTTGTGTACTTTAAGTCCCTTGGCTTTTCCTGGAAGTTGTCCATCCAGCTGGTGTTCTGGGGGAGGGGCCTGCTGTGCTGATTTTCAGGTGTTAGCACTTGGGGGAGCTGCTGTGCCCCTGCCTGGTGCAGGGCTCAGTGGGGGTTGTTTACCCCGTGAGGCCACAGGAGGAACAGCCCCAGTGGTGGGGCCAGCTCTGGAAACCTGGATTCAGCTCAGGCAGGAACTCTGGAGCTCTCCGTCTGCAGGGCCTGGAGGCTCCGGGGCGGGGCCGCTGATCTGCTCAGCTGGGGCAGGAGCGTCCTCGCTGTCCTGGGCCCTCCCGGCCTCTGCCTGTCCCGGGGGAGGCCGGATCCTGGGCTGTGTCCCTGCGCCCTGTGCTCCCGGTCTGCACTGAATCCTGGGCCGCGCAACCCCCTCCGCGGAGCCGCCCCCGAGCTCCCCCGAGCTGCTCCTGGAACCGCGCAGCCCCCTCCACATGGAGCCTCTTCCTCTGCCCGAGCCCCTCCGAGCTGCTCCCGGCCCTGCAGCCCTCTCCGCGGAGCCGCCGCCCTCCCCCCTCCTGGCTGCTCCGGGTCCCGCCGGGTCCCGCCGGGTCCCGCCGTGCGCACTGCAGCCCTTAGGGAGCTCGGCGCACTCCCCCGGGGCGCAGGTGTCTGTTAGTGTCCCCGGGAGCCCGCGGGCCTCCCCGCCCTCCTGGGTCCTGCTCCACCTCCCTGAGCCCCTTTCCCCCGGGAAGGTCGGTGCAGCTCCTGCGTCTCCGGGACGGGGCTCTCCTGTCCTGGGGACACTCGCCCCGGCCTCAGCCCGGCTCCTCGCGGGCCCCTCCCCCTCGGAGGCCTTTGTTTCTTTCTTTTTTCCTGTCTTCCTACCTTGATAGAAGCGCGAACTCTTCTCACTGTAGCATTCCAGCTGGTCTCTCTTTAAATCTCAGGCCGAATTAATAGAATTTCAGGATAATTTGAAGGTTTTCTAGGTAATTTGGTGGAGACAGGTATTTGGGGACCCTCCTCTTCCGCCATCTTGCCCCTCCCCCCATGGCAATGTTTTTAAGAACAAATGCAGATTATCAAATTTTAGAATTATAGTTAAAATCATTACCAATATTTCTCTTGCAATGCATTTTAATACTACAAATTATTCTAATTTTCTTACAACTAAAATATGTGATTCAAGTGTTGTTTAAAATAGGAAATCCATAGAAAAGTCAATACTATCATTTAGGAAAAAATGAGAGTACAACATATAATAAGCAAAAGAACAGAGTAAAACTAGATAATCCATCTTGCTTTTTATTCAGAGATAAAAACATTAATGCTTATCAAGGATAAAGGACTGGAGTCTAAATTTAAGGCTGTGTTACGAGAATGCTCAATTCTCCCTTCCATTCTAAGAAATAAGGCAAGAAGTTCTTTCATGCCTGAGGTTGCAGATGAAAGAATTCGTATCTAGTTCAGCTATAACAGTAGTTGAAAGAATCTTACCCTTATATACATATTGTGGGGTATTTCCATTCTGTCAAAAAATACTATGTGATCATTGAGATAGGTGCTTTATTAATGACTCTCAATGTTATTAACCCTCCTGATACTTCTGCTTTTTGTATTTTTCTCACACAATGACTCTGAGCTTGGTCATCTGATTTGCTTTGAACAATGTGACATCATCAAACATGACCTAAGAAGAGGCTTAAAATATCCTTTCACACTGGGGTTTGCTCTCCTGGAACACTGCTGTTTCCATTAAATGCTTTCTTGGGAGGAAAGACCACATGAAGAGAAAAGACCCAGGGATCTCAACCTCCTCAGCAGAGCCCAGACCCCAGGTGATCTCTCTGCTATATGTAGCTACCTGAGTGAGCCCAGCTGGGGCCACCAATATATAACTGATATAAGGGACCGTTCCTAATACCACCTCCATTAAGGAGGATAAAATGAGATATAGTTATCGTTTTCTATTTTGAATATTTATATGAGAAAAGAAATAGGTGGGAGGACAGTTAAAAATAATTGTAATGACGTATCCTGGACATCCAGTTGAAAAGAAGGCTGTTTAAAGTAAAATCACATTTAGGCCACTATTCTTTTTATTTTTATTGTTTCTAGCTCTTAGTGGTATGTTTCTGTTGACTGAGTAGATGAATGGGTTAGGTAACTTCCTTTACCTTTTCAATCTTTGAGCAAGCAACAGATAGAGTGATCATGTATATCCCTTTTGTCTTTAGGATATTTCCTCATATTTCCCTATTAGAAGTGTTTAATTTATCTAGAGGAAGCAAGAGTATGATGATAGCAGTAGTTGTGGTGGTGGCAGTATCAGTCAAAATAGGAGATAATATATATAATACATTGTGATAAATATCTTAATTCAATCATACCTAACAACAGATATATCAAAAAAGGAAGAAAGGACTTTTAATATTCCCATTTACAGAGAAAGCGAAGCTTAGAGAGGTGTAATGAGTTGTCCAAGATCACACAGCAAGTAAATGAGGATGCTGGGTTGCAAATTTTGATCTAATTAACTCCAGAGGCTAAGTTTCCAACCACTGGGCTAAAACACTTTCACTCTTTTTATATTTATCTACAGTCTTGGTACAGGGAACTGTGAACATTGGATCCAGGTCCAAGAAATTCTCCTTTTATCAAAATAGCAGTAGGACACTTCTTTCTAGATATTTTTCCCACTTCTAGGAAGGTGCTATACTACACAAGAGGCTAGGAACCAACAAGGAAGGAGATTTGTGAGCACAAACATCTCTAAATTGAGGGAGGTCAAGCCAGAAGAGCCATTTCCTCTCATCATTTTTGGCAGTGCTTCCATTACCTATCATGAGATAGTCATAAAAGAAAGAATTTGTGAAAATATTTAAATGGGAGAAAGGGCTTTTAAGTACCAGTACATGAAAATGTCAAATTTAGAATCAGCATATAATTTGTTATCTAAATTGGGTTAACTGGGAGTGAAGGGGGCACTACTAATAAGTAGGCTGGGATAACAGGTGTAAATTTTGACTATTCTAGGCATATTGGATTACCCAATAGCTAAAATGGATTTATGGTAGTTTTAAGTACCCAGAGTTTTGGGATTGTCTACTCTGGTGATATCAGTCCTCATGAGATGCATATTCTGTCCAAATATTTGTCTGAAGTACTGATCTCAATTTTCTCTAAATGATTGAGGTGCTAGAAGAGTGGTGTTCTAGTTACAAATCTCTTTTGTAAAAGAAAGTGTTGGTAATACCAGGAAAATCATACTGAAAGGACAGAATATGCTTTATGTGGCATAGGAAATCAAATAAATTTGCAAATTAAAATACCACATTTTATTATGTCATATCAAAACTTTCCCAAGTTAAAAAAGCAAAACTGACTAGAGTGCTCTATTCTTAACTTTTGCTATATTTTTAAGTACTACAACTTTTCATTATTGTCATCCCTTAGGAAATACATTATTTTTATTTAAAAATAGAGAAATCAAAGGAACACTAAAGGAAAAAATATGAGAATGCTATTGAATATAATTATAGTCTTGAAAAAACTTCATATATGATTTGTTATTAGAAAAAAATCATTTTCAAGAATTTTATAAGGAAATAGATGCCCGGAGGACAGTTTTTCCCCAACATTACATTTTATCTAACAACTTATTCTGTTTCCTTAATGTCTCCTACTCTATTCAAGCACTCAGCTGTTCATTTTAGTGTCAGTTTGCAAACCCGTGTGTATTTCCAGATGAATCCAATTCCTGAAAGACTATAAACCTTTCTAAAAATTAATGACCCAAGCAAAAGTCTTTCTATAAACAAACCATTTCTACTCATGAATCTTAATTAGCTAGAGGTTTTAAAACTAAGATTTCCCAAGTTCCCTCTATGGATGAAGAATATTCTTTTATTCTTAGCAACTATATCATAATCCATTTGCAACACTCCTAGGATTTAAATAAAGAAGGCTATATATAAGCCCATACTCTCAAACTTTAATGTGAGTAAGAATCACTTGAGAAGTCTGTTAAAAATGCTCATCCCTAGTCTACAACGTCAAATGTCCAGGTTTAGGAGGTTTGCACTAGGACATAGGAACTCCATTTTTAACAAAAACCCAAATCATTCTGATGAAGGGCACCCTAAAGTCTTACCTCTGATTTGGTGCTTGTTAAGAGTTATTCTACAACATTTTGTAAAGGAAAGTACATTAAATGTGTCAGCCAGTTCCCATTCAACTACTTAGAATCACGTAGGTATATATGCAATTTAGATTCAGTTTTTCAGAAACACAGTTAAGCAGAATCATCCTCATTATTTCCTCAAGAGGGACGAAAAAGAGTAACACAAATGGAAAGTGGTGGACAGGGAAACGGGAGGAGGAGGTAAAAGTCTCATTATCCTTGAAAGATTTATGGGAAAAAAAAGAAGAAAAAATAGCCACAATAGCTACTCAGTTGCAGGGAAAGCTGGAAACCTTTTTTTTTTTTTTTTTTTTTTTTTTTTTAGAGAAAGAGAGTGCACACGCATATACACCGGCATGCACGCATAGGTGTGGGGGTGTCAGGGGGAGAGAGAAAGAGAGAATCTCAAGCAGGTCTACACCCTGCACAGAGCCCCAAGCAGGGCTCAATCTCGGAACCCTGAGACCATGGCCTAAGCAGAAATCAAAAGTCAGACACTTAACCGACTGAGCCATCCAGGTACCCTGAAATCTGGAAACTTTTAATACACACACACACACACACACACACACACAGTCATGGACAGAAGACACATGCACAGACACATGTGAATAGATGTTTATGGAGACTGAAATATCTTCCTCGAACAAATCACAAAGAAACTAGAATTAAATCTGTCATATAAGTGAAATGATTAACAGGTTCAAATCAGAAAAGGATTTTATTTTTCTGAGAATAATACCTTTCTGAAGTACTATTTAGAAGATGTATTTCCATTCTATTGCAGATAGCTCTCACATTCAAGAATTTTTTCAAAGTGAAATACAAACATTTTACTTTCATTTTGGTGTGAACACTTAGGCCTCTCTTTATTTAAGTAGTTGCTTAAATCAGCTCAGTGACTATTCTGTCCTATTTTATAACATTCTGTAATGACTCAGTTATTAAATTGTTTTAAAGGGAAAATAAATGGAAGTGGAATAGAAATGCTGCCTTTTTGTAAGCTAACCTAAACATTCTTTTCTCTATGCTAATATTTATTTTCAGTAGCCTCGAAATAATTATATGTTTGTGAATAACCGAGGGCATCTGGAAACCTCATTTTAGCCATTCATGTAACAAATCATTCTAAAGGAATATTAAATTTGCAGGCCTTGGTGTAATATTTATTTTTAGGGATCCAGGCAGTTTTCTTCATCTGTTTTTGGTTGTCAAATATTATATCAGAAACTGCTGCTTTCCCTATGTGCTTTTTTTCTCATCTGCTGGTTGCTTAGAATTTTGTCATTTCATCTTTAGTGTGAGCCCCACAGGAATTGGTTGCCTACTAGCCATGAAAGATACAAAAGACAGCCAGTGGGCAGCAAGGTGTAGCAGAACAAAACACTGCATGTGAAGCTTCAGCCCCAATCAATTCCATCTCGGTTAAATAAAACACAAGGGCAGATCAAGGTTTTATTAATCCTGAAATTAGATAATTTGAGATTTTCTTTGAGATAAAGACAGGGCCAGGGCCTGGGATGGGACCCATGAAAATAAGGGACCCTAAAACTTAAGCTTTGTTAGCTCCATGATAAATCGGTATCTGGAGAGATATTCATAATTTTCCATTATGATAAATGTAAAATGGAAGGGAAAAAATGTCTAACATAAATTACCAGATCAGTGGTGAAGGGTTTAAATAAAGTAACATGTGTGGAAGCACACTAAGTTTCTTGCAAATCCAAGTTGTACGGGATGCAATAGCTCAGTATTAAGGCCGACTGCTGCTGGGCCCTGAATCCAGGCTCCTCGCCATGTGTTCACTTCTGCATCGCCATTCTTGAACCTTAGTGCCTTACTCCCCTACTCCCTGCTGCTTGACTGCCCTGCCAGTTCTCATTTAGTCAACAGAGTAATTAAATGCCTACTGCAGTCAAGACACTAATTCCTATCCTCTCCTTTAAGGCCAATTCTGGCTTACTCATTGGTTCTCCCTTCATACTTTTTCCCATTCCCAAGCATTCTGTACTTCCTGGTCCCGCAGCTCTGCTCAAATTCAGCTTCCTAGTCCTTCTCTTGATCAGATGGACCCACATGTCTACTGGATCCAAACCCCCCGCCCTTATCGTAACACTCCACTCTTAACTCTTCTCTTTTGCCCCATACCCTTCCAATTTATTCCCTGAGACAACATTACCTTCAGCAGGTTCAACTTTAAAAGGCTACACATGATAAAATATCTTTATTATTTAATTCAGAAGCTACTGTAAATCTCTCTACTACTACATTCACAGGCTATTGTAATACTGTAAGTGAGATTCCTAATGGATTTCACTTTTAACTTTTCCAGTCTCATCAAACTTTTTCTGCAAAGGCCCAAATAATGTGTGATGCTTTGCGGGCCATATATGCCTCAGCTATAACTCTCATCTCTGCCACTGTAGCCCAATCAAAAGAGCCATAAGCCATACTGAAATGAATGGTCATGGCTGTATTTGTTCCAATACAACTGTATTTATGTTCCACCAAATTTGAATTTTGTGTAGTTTTCACATGCCATGGATTTTTTTTTTTTTTTCAGGTTACCGGAGTGGGTCAGTCAGTTATGTGTCCAATTCTTGATTTCGACTCAGGTCATGATCTCAGGGTCATGAGACAGAGCCCATGTCAGGTTCTGTGCTCAACAGGGAGTCTGCTTGAGATTCTCTCTCTCTCTTTCTCTGCCCTTCCCCCAGCGCTCGCTCTCTCTCTCTCTCTCTCTCTCTCTCAACAAATAAAGAAAATCTTTAAGAACTTATTTCAACCACTTAAAACTAAAAATTATTCTTAGCTCTCCAGATTACCAATCCTTGCTCTAGACTATTTTGCACACTACTGCTGGGTCTACCTTCAGAAAATACTTCTTTCACCGTTACTAGTAATTTTGGGTTCCCTAAACCTCCAGGCTCAACACTTTGCCACTCACCCACTATCAGCTAAATATAGACCTTTTCCCTGCAGTTTTCCTGTCTTCTGTTCCAAATTACTTTTATTTCTCTTGTAACACATGCCCCACCTCTCTGACCGCAGCATCTGCAACTCCCTTTACACTTTATGGCCTTATCCCACCTCTTGGATATGGGCTTAGCACCATTCCTTCATTCCTCACATTCTCCTCACTTCCATCCCCCACTACAAGTAATTGTGTGTCTGACTTTGGCTAGACGGAGGTAGGCCTCCCTGGACAGAGATAAAATTGTACCCAGGATGATTTGTAAGAGTAAGACTTGTTTACAGGACTTCCCAATTGGTCCCCATGAGTTTTCTTAAGTCCTCTTGGTGGAAAGATGTATCATGACTTCCTTACTTAAAATCTTCAATAATCCCCCATGATCTACAAATGAAATCTAAACACATTCAGGAATTCAAGCAGCTTAATACTGGCTTCTGACACATTTTTGGCTTGGCCTCTTAATCAATTCAATTAACTTAATTTACTTATGAGATTAAAACACACTTTTGCTTTCCCATACATTCAGTGATGCATTCCTCCATTTAGTCATTCACTTGGTCAGTATCTATTAAATAGTTATTATATTCCAGACATTGTTAAGGGAATAACAAAAACAAAGCATACTCCCTTCTCTTAAGGAGCTCACACCAATGTGACAGACCAAATGAGTACGTAACTAAAAGACTCTGACAATAGCTATCCCAGGAATATCAGTTCTCAGGGCAGGGAAGTAGGGAAAACACCTTATAAGGAGGTGACATTTGTGCTGTGAACTGAAAATGGTGAAATATCACCATATAAGAGGTTGGAGGAAGGTATTTCAAGGCAACGTAAACACATATGATGTGGCTCAAGGATATGAGAACGGCATGAGGGGTAGCATGTAACACATATTCAGGTGACATAGTACTAATGGCGTGCACTCTTAGACTACGTGGTCGCAAAACCCAGTTTTGTCATTTTCTAACTGTGTGGCTTTAGGCAAGTCACATTAGCTTTGTTTCTCATCTGTAAAATGGGACTTATTACAGCATTGTACCTCATAGTATTAGTTATTTTTATGTGGATTAAACAAATTAATACTTGGTACCTAATAACAACAAAATAAATGTTGACTGTCATTCTTTTTTTATATGGATATTTTCTATTGGAGTTCTATTTGCCATCATATAGTATAACAGCCAGTGCTCATCCCATCAAGTGCCCCCCTCAGTGCCTGTCACCCAGTCACCCCATCCCCCTGCCCACCTCCCCTTCCACTACACTACCCCTTGTTCATTTCCCAGAGTTAGGAGTCTCTCATGTTTTGTCACCCTCTCTGATTTTTCCCACTCATTTTCTCTCCTTTCCCCTATAATCCTATTCACTATTTTTTTGATATTCCCCATATAAGTGGAACCACATAATGACTGTCACTCATATTGATTATTAACATAATCATCATCATTTTGAAGTCTGCAGGTATTCACTATGGCTAGCAGACAGACTATAATATATATATATATGTGTGTGTGTGTGTGTGTGTGTGTGTGTAAGATATATATAATGAATGGCCTTATAAATAGGCTGTAACATTTGAAAATACATCATCTGCTATGTATGTTTGGCTGTGTAATCCCAACACCCAGGCTGCAAACTGGAAAAATACCGGAATCTCTGTGGGTGAGACCTAAGTATCACCAAGGCTTTCCAACTCACTCCATGTGAAGCCAAGACCGAGAGCCATGAACTGGATTAGTGAACTTGACTGAATTGAGAAAAACTGGAAGTGGATCTTTTTGCAGGGAGCTACTACTACTACTGGCACTTATGGAATAAGGTTAGGGTACCATATCTAATAGCAAATGAGCTTTAAAAATATACATTCCTAAGTCTCACCCCAGAGATTTAGGATTTATAGCTTTATATTAGATAGGACCAAGGGATCTTTATTTTTTAAATGTATTGTAGGTTATTCTGATGTAGCTGACATGTATATCAGACTTCCTATAACATTGTAAGTCACTCACATGGCACCTAACATATATTACACTTTGTGTTACAATCATTACATACATTTTTACCTCTTCTACAAAACAGCAGTTCCTAGAGAGCAGGGGCCAGGCCTTCAAAACCAGAAACCCTGGGCCACACATAAACATGCATATTTTAGTGCTTTAAGGAATAGATTTAGTATTTCTTTTTTCAACTTATTAGAGTAAAAAAAAAAACAAAGGCAGCTCTCTAGAGATACTTTCCAAATTCTACATGCCCCAGTAGTCATTTTTAAGATATTTTGCCAGCAGAAATAAAATTATTCAGGCTATTTAGTGATAAACGAATGAGTGATATATAGCTTATTAATTGTTTAACAGAATGCCTCCAGTAGGGTATTGTCATTCTCAATTTCCACAATTCTCTGAGGGTCCTGACAAGCCTGTCTGAAATAGTATCATAAGACATGCTTCCTGGATAAACTTATTCTTTCTGACAAGATCCATATTTTCAATCAATAGGAGCCTCATTCAAAAGGATTCTTCAAACCAGGGCTAAGTAAATTCAAGTTCTATATTAGTACATAAATTTATTGAGTGAATTCCAAGGTTACACAGACAATCACGTTTTTAAGTCTACTCTATTCCTAAAAAGTCAGGCTGAAATATAGAATGCTGATGCCTTCGTAGTAAAGTTCTCCGCATGGGTAGTGCCCAACAAATGAGCAGCAATCATTTAGCTCCTCCTGCCTAAGGCTGTGAGAGGTTATAAATAGACAAATAAAGGAAGAATCATAAAAAGCAGCAACTATCACAGGAAATCTTTGTGCTCCAAATAAGTATCAGTATAGCATGTTTTTAGAACTGGAGAAAAACATAGAGATCATGAACACTATTACCTTACCTTGGCCTGAATTGCCACTTAAAAAAGCCTCTCCGATGTGGGATCCCCCATTTTAGCCTAACAGTAATTTTTAATGCTTCTCAAAGCAACACACTCCATTTTGAGGAAACACGTCCTTCCTGATATGCAAAGGAAATTTACTAATAACCCACATATTTCAGCTTTTACATT
Organism: Canis lupus familiaris; assembly: GCF_011100685.1. Classification (NCBI taxonomy): domain Eukaryota; kingdom Metazoa; phylum Chordata; class Mammalia; order Carnivora; family Canidae; genus Canis; species Canis lupus. The sequence goes on along the minus strand of NC_049254.1, from coordinate 4,488,973 downwards.
CTCTTCTAGGCTTACTACTAGCCTTGTCCAACACAGACCTCAGGCCAAGTCCCATGTAGCCCAAGAGCAGATTAAAAAGTCACTAAGTCTACCTACTAATTGATAAATGAATTACTTCAGGCATGTCTGTCTCTTACCCTTTGCTTCAAATCTCACTAATCAAGATCTCTTGGATATAGCATTTGTCTTGAATCCAGAGTCTCTCACTTTCTGGTGTCATTTGTATTTAACACTTATCATCCCAACCTCTCAATGATGCTGTTACTCATACCTGACCTAGGCTGAGTCCAGTGCCCTAGATCATTTGTCAAGGAGAGAGAGATTTCTCAAAGAATAGATCTGATTTGACTTCCGTTGGACAGTTTTCAAATGACTTAAAGATAGTTATTCTTACCTGTAATGTTCCTCTTTTAATTCCTTTGAAATTTCAATGGTTTTTTACTAAAGCACATTTTTCCAAAAATTTCTGTACTGATGAAAAAGCCCTAGGCACAGATGACTTCTAAATCTTAATTTAAAAATCCATTTGAGGGACACCTGGGTGGCTCTATGGTTTGGTGCCTGCCTTCCACCCAGGGCATGATCCCCGAGACCTGGAATGAGTCCTGCGTTGGGCTCCGTGCATGGAGCCTGCTTCTCTCTCTCTGCCTCTCTCTCTACCCTCTGTCTCTGCCTCTCTCTGTGTGTCTCTCATGAATAAATAAAATCTTAAAAAATCCATTCGAAAGCATTATCTGCACTTAAAATTCAACCTGACCTGACACCAGCATTATTATCTTTACCAAAAATCTGGCATTCTTCTTAATTCCTTTGTTGGATTCCCCCATTGACAGCCATACTTTCTCCAACTCAAATTGCCCCAAGGTGCTTATTCTCGTAACCTCATAACTGGTCTCTCTGCTCCCAATTTGTCCCCTTCAATCTACTTTCAGCAGAGTAGCCAGTACAATCCTGTTTACATACAAGTCAGATCATGACACTTCCATAACCAAAGCTCTCCAATGGCTACTAGCTTCCACCCAGTGAAAACCAAAGCCTGTATCCTGGCCTTACACAGGAGACAGCACCTTGGTACCTTCCAGATTTCATCTCCCATTCATTCAGTCCTCCTAGCCCCACTAGCCCCCATGTTCTTCCAAAATACTTCTGCCTCAGGGCATCTGCTTTTGCCACCCCTATCAGGAAAAACTGTCCTCAAGATATCTCTTTGGCTGCTTCCCTCACCCTTTTCATGTCTTCACTCAAATATCTCCCACACAGTAAGGCCTTTTCTGATCACCTTGTATAAAATTCCTCACACATGTCTTCACTACATTTCCCATTCCCTCTTCACTGCTTGTATCTCTCAAAAGAATTTATTTTCTAACTTATTATACATTACATTGAGATTTTCTTTTTGTTCATTTCTGTTTCTCCCCCCTAGAAATAAGCTCTTTGAGAGTAGAGATTTTTGCCTGATTTTGTTCACTGTTTTATTTTCAGTACCTGCCTATCAATAAGTATTTGTCAAATGAATGAATTTCCCAGATACAAAAAATAGAGTTCAAATGAATTAACCCCTCCAGGTTTTCTTACATCAATCTCACCTACCACTGATGTCACAGCTTGGAATGACATTACATTATTGGAATTACGGTTTTCTTTACAAGACGTCTCACTGATTCAATACATCCTACATCCATCCTGCTGTAAGATTAATCTTTATGTTCAATGACCTTAACTGCTATTGTTTAACAAATAAAGCACCTGTTCCATGATATGGCATTCAAGATTCTTTTTATTTTATCCCTAGGTGTCATATTCAAGCCATTTGTGACTGTATTTCATAATTTCTCACCTCTATAAGTTTGCTCATAGACAGTTTCCTCCAACTGTGATAGCTCTCATTCCAGGCCTTGCTTAAGGAATCCATTAAGGCACTACACTCAGTTACTACATTCTTAGTATTTTATTCTCCCAGCCAAAAGTAATTTTCTCCTTTCAAGAGATTTGGCTATAGCACACCTAATCTGTTTGTTTTAGCTTTCCTATTAATTTATAAGCACTTTACCTAAAATGTCAAAGTAAATTTTCATCTTAGGTAGTCCTTATGTTTGATATATTGAATTATTTATATCTTCCATATTTTTATTCTTTTTTGTATATTTTTATTGGAGTTCAATTTTACAACATATAGTATAACATTCAGTGCTCATCCCGTCAAGTGCCCCCCTCAGTACCCATCACCCAGTCATCCCAAACCTCCGCCCAACTCCCTTTCCATCCCACCAACAGTGCAAGAGGGTTCCCCTTTCTCCACATCCTCTCCAACATTTGTTGTTCCCTGTCTTCTTAATTTTCACCATTCTCACTGGTGTGAGGTGGTCTCTCATTGTGGTTTTGATCTGTATTTCCCTGAAGGCAAGTGATGCAGAGCATTTTCTCATGTGCTTGCTGGCCATATGCATGTCTTCTTTGGTGAAATATCTGTTTCTGTCTTCTGCCCATTTCATGATTGGACAGTTTCTTTGCTGTTGAGTTTAATAAGTTCTTTATAGATCTTGCATACTAGCCCTTTATCTGATATGTCATTTGGAAATATCTTCTCCCATTCTGTAGGTTGTCTTCTACTTTTTTTCTATTTCTTTTGCTATGCAGAAGCTCTTTATTGTAAGTCCCAATAGTTCATTTTTGCTTTTGTTTCCCTTGCCTTCATAGATGTATCTTGCAAGAAGTTGCTGTGGCCAAGTTGAAACAGGGTGTTGCCTGTGTTCTCCTCTAGGATTTTGACAGATTCTTGTCTCACATTTAGAGCTTTCAACCATTTTAAGTTTATCTTTGTGTATGGTGTAAGAGAATGGTCTAGTTTCGTTCCTCTGCACGTGGCTGTCCAACTTACCCAACACCATTTATTGAAGAGACTGTCTTTCTTCCAGTGGATACTCTTTTCTCCTTTATTGAATATTAGTTGACCATAAAGTTCAGGGTCCACTTCTGGGTTCTCTATTCTGTTCCATTGCTCTATGTGTCTGTTTTTGTGCCAGGACCACACTGTCTTGATGACCACAGCTTTGTAGTACAACCTGAAATCTGGCATTGTGATGCCCCCAGATAAGGTTTTCTTTTTTAAAATTCCCCTGGCTATTCGGGGTCTTTTCTGATTCCACACAAATCTTAAAATAATTTGTTCTAACTCTCTGAAGAAAGTCCATGGTATTTTGATAGGGATTGTATTAAACGTGTATATCGCCCTGGGTAACATTGACATTTTCACAATATTAATTCTGCCAATCCATGAGCATGGAATATTTTTCCATCTCTTTGTGTCTTCCTCAATTTCTTTCAGAAGTGTTCTATAGTTTTTAGGGTATAGATCCTTTACCTCTTTGGTTAGGTTTATTCCTAGGTATCTGATGCTTTTGGGTGCAATTGTAAATGGGATTGACTCCTTAATTTCTCTTTCTTTAGTCTCTTGTTAGTGTATAGAAATGCCACTGATTTCTGGGCATTGATTTTGTATCCTGCCACGCTACCGAATTGCTGTATGAGTTCTAGCAATCTTGGGGTGGAGGCTTTTGGGTTTTCTATGTAGAGTATCATGTCATCAGCGAAGAGGGAGTGTTTGACTTATCTTTGCCAATTTGAATGCCTTTAATGTCTTTTTGTTGTCTGATTGCTGAGGCTAGGACTTCCAGTACTATGTTGAACAGCAGTGGTGAGAGTGGACATCCCTGTCTTGTTCCTGATCTTAGGGGAAAGGCTCCCAGTGCTTTCCCATTGAGAATGATATTTGCTGTGGGCTTTTCGTAGATGGCTTTTAAGATGTTGAGGAATGTTCCCTCTATCCTTACACTCTGAAGAGTTTTGATCAGGAATGGATGCTCTATTTTGTCAAATGCTTTCTCTGCATCTAATGAGAGGATCATATGGTTCTTGGTTTTTCTCTTGCTGATATGATGAATCACATTGACTGTTTTACGAGTGTTGAACCAGCCTTGTGTCCCAGGGATAAATCCTATTTGGTCATGGTGAATAATTTTCCTAATGTACTGTTGGATCCTATTGGCTACTATCTTGTTGAGAATTTTTGCATCCATGTTCATCAGGGATATTGGTCTGTAATTCTCCTTTTTGGTGGGGTCTTTGTCTGGTTTTGGAATTAAGGTGATGCTGGCCTCATAGAACGAACTTGGAAGTACTCCATCTCTTTCTATCTTTCCAAACAACTTTAGTAAAATAGGTATGGTTTCTTCTTTAAACGTTTGATAGAATTCCCCTGGGAAGCCATCTGGCCCTGGACTTTTGTGTCTTGATTGCTTCAATTTTCTCCCTGGTTATCGGCCTATTCAGGTTTTCTATTTCTTCCCGTTCCAGTTTTGATAGTTTGTGGTTCCAGAAATGTGTCCATTTCTTCTAGATTGCCTAATTTATTGGTATACAGCCGCTCATAATACATTTTTAAAATCATTTCTATTTCCTTGGTATTGGTTGTGATCTCTCCTTTTAAATTCGTGATTTTATTGAGTCTTTCTTCTTTTTAATAAGGCTAGCTAATGGTTTATCTATCTTATTAATTCTTTCAATGAACCAACTCCTGGTTTTGTTGATCTGTTCCACAGTTCTTCTGGTCTCTATTTCATTGAGTTCTGCTTGAATCTTTATTATCTCTCTTCTTCCGCTTGGTGTAGGTTTTATTTGCTGTTCTTTCTCCAGTTCCTTTAAGTGTGAGTTTAGCTTGTGTATTTGAGTTTTTTTCCAATTTTTTGAGGGATGCTTGTATTATGATGTATTTCCCTGTTAGGACTTCTTTTGCTGTATCCCAAAGATTTTGAAAGGTTTTATCTTCATTTTTCATTAGTTTCCATGAATCTTTTTAATTCTTCTCTAATTTCCTGGTTGATCCATTCATGTTTTAGCAGGATGCTTTTGAACCTTCATGTGTTTGAGTTTCTTCCAAATTTTTCTTGTGATTGAATTCTAGTTTCAAGCATTATGGTCTGAAAATATGCAGAGGACAATCCCAATCTGTTGGTATCAGTTGAGACCTGATTTGTGACCCAGTAAATGGTCTATTCTGGAGAAAGTTCCATATGCACTTGAGAAAAATGTGTATTCAGTTGCATTTGGATGTAAAGTTCTGTAAATATCTGTGAAATCCATCTGATCCAGTGTATCATTTAAAGCTGTTTCTTTGGTGATGTTGTGCTTAGAATCTATGTCATTTGCAGAAAGTGCTGTGTTGAAGCCTCCCACTATTAGTGTATTATTATCTATGTCTTTATTTTGGTTATTAATTGATTGATATACTTAGCAGCTCCCACATTAGGGGCATAAATATTCATGATTGTTAGGTCCTCTTGTTGGATAGACCCTTTAAGTATGATATAGTGTCCCTCTTCATCTCTTACTACAGTCTTTGGGATAAACTTTAATTTACCTCATATGAGGACTGCTACCCCAGCTTTCTTTTGAAGACCATCTGAATGGTAAGTGGTTCTCCAAACCTTTCATTTTCAGGCTGTAGTTGTCCTTAGATCTAAAATCAGTGTCTTGTAGACAGCAAATAGATACGTCTTGCTTTTTTATCCAGTCTGAAACCCTGTGTCTTTTGACGGGATCATTTAGCTTATTCATGTTCAGAGTTACTATTGAAAGATATGTATTTAGTGTCATCGTAATACCTATTCAGTCCCTGTTTTTGTGGATTATTTCTTTGGGCTTCCTCTTTCTTTTACAGAGTCCACCTTAATATTTCTTACAGAGCTGGTTTGGTGGTCACATATTCTTTCAGTTTCTGCCTATCTTGGAAGCTCTTTATCTCTCCTATTCTGAATGAGAGCCTTGCTGGATAGAGTATTCTTGGCTGCATGTTCTTCTCATTTTGGACTCTGAATATGTCCTGCCAGCCCTTTCTGGCCTGCCAGGTCTCTGTGGAGAAGTTTGCTGTTAATCTAATATTTCTCCCCATATAAGTCAGGTATCTCTTGTCTCTTACTGCTTTAAGGATTTTCTCTTTATCTTTGCACTTTACAAGTTTCACTATTAAATGTCAAGGTGTTGAGCAGTTTTTATTGATTTGGGGGGGAATCTCCCTATCTTCTGGCTCTGAATGCCTGTTTTCCTCCCCAAATTAGGGAAGTTCTCAGCTATGATTTGTTCAAATATGCTTTCTGGCCCTCTGGCCCTCTCTGTGCTCTCTGGAACCACAATGATACATAGATTTTTCCTTCTTAGGCTATCATTTATTTCCCTTAACATTTCCTCATGGTCTTTTGTTTTTCTCTTTTTTCCTCAGCTTCCTTCCTTGCCATCAACTCGTCTTCTATGTCACTCACTCTTTCTTCTACCTCATCAACCCTCATCGCTAGGACTTACAGTTTGGATTGCATCTCATTTAATTGATTTTTTAATTTCTGCCTGATTAGATCTAAATTTTGCAGTCATGAAGTCCCTTGATTCTTTTATTCTTTTTTCCAGAGCCACCAGTAGCTTTATAATTGTGCTTCTGAAATGGCTTTCTGACATCAAATTGTTATCCAGAATCTGTAACTCTGTGGCAGAGAGTACTGTTTCTGATTCTCTCTTTTGTGGTGAGTTTTCTTACTAATCATTTTGTTCAGTGCAGAGTGGCTGTATGATTGGGCTGAGTCAAGAATATCAACCACGACCTAAGTAAATTTCACCCTAGATGATTCTTTCCGAGATCAGAGACCAGAAATTGAAAACAAAGATCAGAATGAAATAACACAAAAGGACCACTAAAGTGAAAAACACATTTTAAAATAAATTAGTGAAAACTAAAAGACCAAGAATCCCAAAGAAAAAGAGAGGAAAAAAAAAGGAAAAAAGAAAAAAGAAAAGGAGGGATAAAAAGGGGGAGACTGGGAGATGGTGATGGTGATGAAGTTGTAGTGGGGGGAGAATGTAGACTACCTGAGGGGTTCTAAAGGGTGATCCTCTTGGTTCTGAGTATATTAAGTTCTGTATGTTAGAAGATGCTTAGTCCCAAATTTATATAAACCAGAAATACTTGTAGAGGGCCCCAGCATTGACCATGAAAACATAAATGAGATAAAAGAGGGGGGGGCAGAATGGGAATGAGGAATCTCACAGACTGAACCAGCACGGTATACCACTTGGTTCTGGGTACATACTGGTCATGTCTTAGAAGGCATTAACTTCTGCCATTGTAGAACAAAATGAGGCACAGAAACAAAAAACACAAAATAAACAAACAAGCAAACATATCTTGTATATCTCCCAAAATTAAGTTGAGTATGTTGAAGGGAATCTAGAAGTGGAAAATATATCTAGGACCTATAATAGTAGAAATATGAAAGTCAAAAAGAGAGAATCTTAAAAATGAAAAGGTGGTAAAATATTGTAGTTAAGGTGGGAAAAGAGGAAAAAAAATGGAAATTTAGTGTCTGATATAAAAATGAGTTGTACTGGAAAAAGGAAGAAGAAAAATAGGAGAGTTACCCTCTAGTTCTATGTACTATAAATCCCTCGACTTCCCCTGGAGCTTTCCATCCCTGCTCAGTCTAGAACTTGCTCTTCCCCTGACCTTCTAGCTGGTCTCTGGGGGAGGGGCTGCCGTGCTCTCAGGTGTGTGCACCTGGGGGATATGCCCTGCCCCCTGCCAGGTGCACAGCTCAGTGGGAGCTGTTGACCCCATGAGTTCCCTGCCCACCCCCACCCCCCCCAGGTACAGGGTGACACCAGGAGGAACAAACAGACTGGCAGCGGCCAGGTCCCCTGCCCTGGAGTCAGCTCCCGCAGTAGCTACCGCAGTCTCCCCCACAGGGGCCTGGATGCTCCAGGGGCAGAGCGCGCTGACCTACACAGTTGGGGGCCACCCGGCAGGAGCGTCCTTGCTGTCCTGGGCCCTCCCGGCCTCCACCTGTCCCGGGGGGCAGGGAGGGCAGAGCGCAGGTTCCTGGGCTTTGTCCCCGGCGCCCTGGGCTCTGGGGCCTGAGCGGCTGGAATAGCGCTCCTGGGGGCTCAGCCCCCTCCGCGGAGCCACTGCCCGAGCTGCTCCTGAGGCCCCCCCCGGCGCACTGCAGCCCTTTAAGGGAGCTTGGGCACAGAGTGTGGCGCCCCTCCTCTGTTAGTGACCCCGGGAACCTGGGGGCTCCACGGCCCCTCCTGGGATCCTGTCTGAGTTCCCTGCCAGCAACTTTTCTGTCCGGGAAGAATCCGGTGCGGATTTTTAAAGTTCCTGCTTCTCCAGGGCGGAGCTCTCCTGTCCCGGAGGCTCCCGCTGCTCCCCTTAGCCCGGCTCCTCGAGGGTGACCCTCCCCCACTGGATTCTTTTGTATTTTTTCCACCTTCCTACCTTGTTAGAAGACAAACCTCTCTCTGTAGTGTTCCAGCCATTCTCTTGTTAAATCCCAGGTCAAATTCATAGGTGTTCAGGATGATTTGAAAGTTATCCAGGTGATTTGAGGGGACCAGGTGACTTGGAGACCCTACTCCTCCACCATCATGCCCCGCCATCCCATTCTTTTTGATTTTAACAAATACATGTTTTAAATCTTTATCAACTGTATTGATAAAGCTAAAACATGATATTTCTATGACCAGAGCTTAGTAACATCCATAGAAGATTCCATTAAAGTAGACATTGATCCCTAATTCAGCAATCCTAAAACTTGATTATTTCTTCTTTTGCTTATAAGGCTATTGTGAATAACTGTAAAGCCTCTTGCTGAAATTCACATTAACTACAGCATTTTTTCAGTAACTCCTTCAGAAGGAAAATTCAGTTAACTTTATAATCCTCGTTTTAGTGAATTTATATTCCTGATGACTACTGCTTCTTTTCTTACATCTGTCATGACACAAAACAACTATTTAATGACTCATCCTACTATATTACAAATAATAGATTCAAGCACACTGCACTGTAGATTTAGCTTTTTTGTTAGAAATCAGTACAAAGTTTTCCTATCTCTAGACTTCAGGCATGTGATATGAGCTACAAACCTCTTCAATTAGAATATAGATAGTATTTTTATTTTGTAAATGGTTTCTTATATTCTTAGAGAGCTATAAATGATTAAATCATTATGTTCAATAGTTTTCTTTCTAGTTTTTTTGTTTTGTTTTAGAGAGAGAGAGAGACTGCATGAGTGTATGAGTGGGAGCAGGTAGGGGAAGAGGGTGATGGGGAGAGAGAAAATCTTAAGCAGTCTCCACCCCTAGAGTGGAGCCTGACATGGGGCTGGATCTCATAATCCTAAGATCATAACCTGAGCTGAAATCAAGAGTCTGACACATAACTGTTTGAGCCACCCAGCTGCCCCTTTTATAGTTTGTTTTGATGGGTCTTATTTAAGAAATATTTATGTATCCTATCATCACACCATACACAAATTCAAATCCAGGTTGACAGAATCTTATTACGAAAATCAAATATGTCAAAACATTTAAAGGAATATATAAAGTATCTAAGATGATAGGGTATATATGGATTTCATAAACAAGATTGAGCAAAGACAAATTTTAAATAAAAAAATTGAACTGAATTACTCAAATTATGTATCAGTTTATTAACACTCATATATATTTATATATTCTGAGTACTAAAAGTTCTCATCAATGAATATAGTATACTTAGCTACTGCGGTCTTATTTTTTGATCTTCAATAAAGTTTTGTTTTTCTTCAATAGTAAATATTTTATTTTAAATAAACAGAGAAAGAAAGAAAGAAAGAAAGAAAGAAAGAAAGAAAGAAAGAAAGAAAGAAAGAAAGAAAGAACGAACATGTATGTTCAAGCAGGGCGCTGTGGATGGAGAGGAAGAGGGAGAAAGTCTCAAGCAGACTCTGCTCTCAGCATGGAGCCTGATGTGAGGCTGGATCCCATGACTCAGATCATAACCTGAACCCAAACCAAAAGTTAGATGCTTAATAAACTGACCCATCAAGGCTTTTCTTTCAATAAAGTTTTATAATTATTTTCTAAAATTTTTGCAGGACTTTTTCTTGTTAATCTTCTCCTAGAATTCCTATACTTTTTGATGATATTATAAATGGAATCTTCTTTTCAATTATAGTTTCTAATTGTTTCTTGTTGGTAGATAGAAACACTACTTGTTTTTGTAAAGTGATTGTGTTGAGTGATATTACTGGGCTTTCATTGATTTATATAGATTATTGCTCTATTATCTTGGATTTTCTATTAAAATAATAATATCACTGAATAATAGCAATCTTTATTTCTTCTTTTCCACTCTTAAATGTTTTCTATCCTTAGAATGAGTGGATCTAGCAAAATGCAGAACAAAATAAAGACAGTAAGTATCTTGTCAAGTCTTTGACTTCATCTACAGTTTGATAATAAAGCATGTTTTTGATTCAAAAATTCTTTTTTGTGTTAATATTCCAGTCTTTATCATGAATATGTGCTGAATCTTATCAAAGGATTTTCCTGCATCTACTGAGATGATCATATTTCTCCTTTAACCTGTTAAGGCATTGAATTACATTAAAAGATTTTATGTTAAAATATCCTTGAATACCTGAGATAAAACCAGCTGGGTCATGCTGTACTACTTTTTACACATTATTATACTCAGTCTCCATTTTTCTTTAGAGCTGTGATGTTTTTGTTCGAATATGAAAATGGCTTGATTTCTCTTTTTTTATACTACCCTTGTGTAGATTTAGTATTAAGGTTATATTTGCTTTAGGAAGAATTCTTTTTTTTTTATTCAATGGAGGAATTTTCATAAAATAGTATTTTACTTTCTTGAAGATTTTAATGCTTTCCAGAAATTACATTGCACTCCCCTAGTCCATTCATTTCCAGATTCTGGATGTCAGTTTCACACTGTTTTCAAATCTCCAACATCTCCGTCTCCTATCACTCTAAGATATTTTTATTTCAGAAATTAATTAAATCAAAAGAGATTTTCCACAAACTTCCATTATCACAGATACTCATAAACAATACATCTATACCTATCTTCTTTCAAGAAAAGGAGTAGTCAAATACTGCTGACAAACACATGGTAATTTTCCATTGTAACTAATAAAAAATATATGGAAAATACATATTGTCTTAGTGTAATGGGACTACGGGTAACCTGGTTTTCTATATTCCTCATTCATAAAATTTCTAAAAAATCATCTGTATTCCTTTTTAATCAGAAAACAATGAAATTGGGTATCTTGGAATTTTATAATAGATTTATCTCTATTTCTCTGTGTTACTTATGATAATATTATTTTGACTATTTAACTATCCATCTTTTTTTTAATACATATTTTTTTAAAGATTTATTTATTTATGATAGACATAGAGAGAGAGAGGCAGAGACAGAAGCAGGCTCCATGCCGGGAGCCCGACGTGGGACTCAATCCCGGGACTCCAGGATCGCCTCCTGGGCCAAAGGCAGGCACTAAACCGCTGAGCCACCCAGGGATTCCCCTGACTATCCATCTTTTAACTGAGAAGAAGAAAAACCAAAAAAGACAAAAAATGAAATAAAGCAAACTAATGTTTCATACACTTCACAAAAAGACTATGTTAGAAAAATCTTGACTGTGATTTTTTTCTCTATCCTATTTATGATAATTTATCATTTAGTGACATTCCAACCCTTCTTAATCATACTGTAATTAAGCTTTGCATGTAGCCATCTGCCAGGAAAATAATCTTGATTGAACTCTACAAGGGTATGAAATATCAATATTAGATATTTTCTTTAAAATAGTACTTTTGAGAAAGAGAATCTACATTTTTTAACTATGCATACTGAATTTAATCATCACCACATGTTTTAGATATCACATTAAATCTTAAAAACAGCAGTATTTACTAAAATGTTTGCATCCAAATTTAGCTATAGAATAAATTACATGCAATTTATACAATGCTAGTTATTGAAATATATTCATAATTACATATTAAACTTCAGCATATTCAAATTAGATAAAATACTTCACAATAAAGGATTTTTCTATAAGTTTATTCACATAAAAAAGTTTTTTTTAATTTTTTTTTAATTTTTATTTATTTATGATAGTCACAGAGAGAGAGAGAGGCGCAGAGACACAGGCAGAGGGAGAAGCAGGCTCCATGCACCGGGAGCCCGATGTGGGATTTGATCCCGGGTCTCCAGGATCGCGCCCTGGGCCAAAGGCAGGCGCCAAACCGCTGCGCCACCCAGAGATCCCAGAAAAGTTATTTTTAAAAAGAATCTCTAGGATGAAATGTTCTGAATATATCTGTTAAATCCATCTGGTCCAGTGTGTCATCCAAAGTCATTCTTTCCTTGTTGATTTTCTGCTTGGATGATCTGTCCATTGCTGTGAATGGGGTATTAAGGTTCCCTACTATTATTGTATTATCACAGATCAGTTTCTTTAAGTTTGCTATTAATAGATTTACATTTTGGTTGCTCCCAAGTTGGGGGCATAAATATTTACAATTGTTACTTCTTGTTGGATAGACTCCTTTATTATGATATAGTGCCCCTTTTCATCTCTTAGTACAGTCTTTGGTTTAAAATCTAGTTTGATATAAGTATGGCTACTTCAGCTTTCTTTTGCTATCCATTAGTATGATAGATAGTTCTCCACCCTCCTCACTTTCAATTTGAAGGTGTCTTTGGGTCTAAAATGAGTCTCCTATAAGCAGCATATAGATGGATCTTATTCTTTATCTAATCTGATACCCTATGTCTTTTAACTGGAGCACTGAGTCCATTTACTTTCAGAGTAATTACTGATAAATATTAAGTTTAGTACTACTGTATTACCCGTAAAGTCAATGTTCTTGTAAATTGTCTCTATTCCTTTCTAGTCTTTGTTGCTCTTGGTCTTTCCTTCCCATTCAAAGGTTTCCCTTTAATATTTCTTGGTTGGCTAGTGTTCACCAACTCCTTTAGTTTCTGCTTATCTTGGAAACTCCATCTCTCCTTCCATTCTGAGTGAGATAACCTTGCTGGATATAGTATTCTTAACTGCATATTTTTTCCCTTTTAGCATGTTGAATATATCACGGTACTTTTTCCTACCCTGCCAAATTTCTGTGGTCAGATCTGCTAGTAACCTTATATGTCTAATCTTGTAGTTTAAAGACCTTTTGTCCCTAGCTGCTTTCAGAATTCTCACTTTATCTTTGTCTATACTACCTGAAGCAATCTACACATTCAATGCAATTCAGAGTAAAAGAACAGCAACACTGTTCACAGAACTAGAACAAACAATTTTAAAATCTGTATGGAACCAGAAAATACCCCAAATAGCTAAAGTAATGTTGAAAAAGAAAAAGAAAGCAAGAGGCATCACAATCCCAGACTGCAAGCTCTGTATTACAAAGCTGTGAGATCATCAAGACAGAATGATACAGGTACAAAAAAAGATACCTAGATCAAAGGAACAGAACAGAGAACCCAGAAATGGACCCACAACTATACTGTCAACTAATCTTTGACAAAGAAGGAAAGAATATCCAATGGAAAAAAGACAAGTCTCTTCAACAAATGGTGTTGGGAAAACTGGACAGCCATGTGAAGAATGAAACTGGACCACTTTCTTATACCATACACAGAAATAAATTCAAAATGGATGAAAGACCTAAATGTAAGACAAGAAACCATCACAATATGAGAGGAGAAAACAGGCAGCAACCCTCTTTGACTTCAGCTGCAGTAACTTCTTACTAGACATATCTCTGGAGGCAAGGTAAACACAAACAAAAATGAACTATTGGGACTTCATCAAGATGAACTTCTGCACAAGAAAGGAAACAATCAATAAAACTAAAAGGCAACTGACAGAGAGAAGATATTTGCAAATGACTATTGGATAAAGGGCTAGTATCCAGAATCTATAAAGAACTAATCAAAATTAACATATAAGAATAAATGGCTAAAAAATGGGCAGAAGACATGAACAGACATTTTTCAAAAAAAGACATACCAACGGCTAACAGCACATGAAAAAATGCTCAACATAACTCATCATCAGGGAAATACAAATCAAAACCTGCAATGAGACCACCTCACACCTGTTAGAATGGCTAAAATTAAGAACTCAGGAGACAACAGATGTTGGTGAGGATGAGAAGAAAGGGGAACCCTTTTGTACTACTGGTGGGAATGCATGCTGGTGCAGCCACTCTGGAGAACAGTATGGATGTTCCTCAAAAATTTAAAAATAGTGGCAGCCTGGTGGCTCAGTGGTTTAGCCCACCTTCAGCCCAGGACCCTGGGATCAAGTCCCGCATGGGGCTCCCTGCATGGAGCATGCTTTTCCCTCTGCCTGTGTCTCTGCCTCTCTCTCTCTCTCTCTCTCTCTCTCTCTGTGTGTGTGTGTGTCTCATGAATAAATAAAATCTTTTTTAAAAAATTTAAAAATAGAGCTACCCTGTGACCCAGCAATTTTACTTTTAGATATTTATCTGAAGGATACAAAAATGCTTATTCAAAGGGGCACATGCCCCCTAATATTTATAGCAGCACCATCAACAATAGCCAAACTACGGTAAGAGCCCAAAAGTCAACTGACTGATGAATGGATAAGGAAGAAGTGGTGTATACATATACAATGCAATCTTACTCAGCCATTAGAAAGAATGAAATCTTGCCATTTGCAAAAATGTGGATGGAACCAGAGTGTATTATGCTAAATGAAATAAGTCAGTCAGAGAAAGACAATATCATGATTTCACATTTATATGTGGAATTTAAGAAGCCAAACAGGTGAACACAGGGGAAAAGAAGGAAAAATAAAATAAGATAAAAACAGATAAAGAGGCAAACTGTAAGTGACTTTTAACTATAGGAAACAAACTGAGGGTAGCTGAGGGAAAGTGGGTGGGGCATGAGCTAGATGGATAATGGGCATTAAGGAGGGCACTTGTGATGAGCATGGGTGTTGTATGTAAGTGATCAATCACTAAATTCTACTCTTGAAGCCAGTGTAATATATATAATTTAATTTAAAAAAAGGTAGACCCATCAAACTCTTTGAGTTCACTCCACTTTTTCATTACATTTCTTATATTCCTATAGTCCAACAATTTTTTTTCCCATTTATTTATGATAGTCACAGAGAGAGAGAGAGAGCGGCAGAGACACAGGCAGAGGGAGAAGCAGGCTCCATGCAGGGAGCCCAACGTGGGACTCGATCCTGGGTCTCCAAGATCACACCCTGGGCTGAAGGTGGCGCTAAACCACTGAGCCATCAGGGCTGCCCTCCAACAATTATTTGAAAGCCAAGAGCAGATTAAGTCTGTGTATTACATAGAAATCCAGAGGTTTCTAATGGATAGTTTGTAATATGTTTGGTTTATTAATCCTTTCTTTCTTTTCTTTATTCTTTACTCTCTTCCTCCCTTTATTCTTTCCTTCCTTTTCTCTTTTATTCATTAAACATTTTAACTGGTATCTTCATGTTAGATTGGATTGTAAAGAACTGTGCTGGTAAGAGGGCATTGCCAAGTGAAGTCTCAGAATATCCAAAGAAATCTCTTCTTCATCACTTAGTAGACACTTCCCCTTAGGAAAACTGTAGAATGATTCTAAATATCTGTTTTGAGACAAAGCAGTTTTGCGACAACAAAACTTACATAATTTAGAGGGTTAAATTCAGTCATGTATATAAAAGCACAAAGCACATACTTGGCATATAGAAGTTGATTAATTGAAAGTTAATTTCATTTTCTTGCTCAGAATGTCTGATTAACAAACAAATAATTTCACTCAATGTGAAACATTTTAAGATGCTGGTAATAGCAAAATGCTAACAAAACAATGAAGCAATAACTAAATCTTTCTGTAAGAGATAGGCTATGAATATTTGGATGAATTCTAAAGATTAAGTAGGCCTTTGCCAGATGAAGAAAGACTGGGCAGGTATTCCATGTGCACAGAGTAAATGTATAAAGCTTAAAACATCTGCAAATGTATAGAACTTAAAATTATTACAAACATACGGAGACTATAAGAGGGGTGGAGAGTAGGGTGCCTTAGAGAAGTAGTGAGAGATGATGTTAGGAAATAGTCCATGAAATGTTATGCTAAGGAACTGAGTATTGTATATAACTCAGGAATTTCCAAACAGTGTTGATACTGATTCCTTCAGCCATTAAGGCTTTTGGCCGGGCCTGGGGCATTCTTTGGGGTCAATCATCTCTAGCAACAAGCAGACCCATGTTGACTCCAGTGTGCCAAACATGTATTTTCATGTTCCAGGATATCAAAAGGCTTGGAAATATCTATATAGACTTTATAATAAAGATTTTAATTTTTTTAAAGATTTTATTTATTTATTCATGAGAGAGACACAGAGAGAGAGAGAGAGGCAGAGACACAGGCAGAGGGAGAAGCAGGCTCCATGCAGGGAGCCCGATGTGGCACTCGATCCTGGGTCTCGAGGATCACGCCCTGGGCCCAAGGCGGTGCTAAACCGCTGAGCCACCCGGGCTGCCCAAGATTTGAATTTTTATACTTGCCAAATTTTAGATGGTTCTTATCTTGACTGGAAAAGCAATGGACATTAGGACAAATGAAAGAGTCGTAATCAGAATAACCAACTCATCCTGGGGGTGGGAGTGGAAGTGAAGTGATCCAGCTGAAGAGCCTGTTTGAAAAAGGGGCATTTCCTTGTAGCTCCTGCAGCTGAGTACGAGGTCAGTTAGGGCTCTCCTAGTGTTTGTTGAAGAGCTCCAGCATGGAAAATACCTCTATTCTTGGAAAGGTATTTCCAGGTTCTTGACACAGAATGAGTCACTTATACTTTACAAAGGTTTATTATATTCCTGCTCAGAGGATTAGGGTATCCCTCCAGGACATATTGGTAAGGAAGTTCCAAAAGGGAGAGTGAGCAGCTCTGATCTGAGTATACACAGCTGACTGGCTGCCCCTGCCAAGGGAGAGTTGCCCTGTCTGTGGAACTGCTAATGAGATATTACAACCTCCCTCTGATTCTAACATAGGACTGAGGCCTGAACTATCTTGCATTTGCCCCATAATTTTCTAGAAGATGAGATTCTTGTGTTAATTCCAAATACTAAGGAATTTCAAAAACAATGAATAAAAGTCTGCTATACCAAAAAAAATGTCTTAGGATTAGACAAAAAAAGGATGAAATACAAGATCAAAGCAGTATTCATGTGAGTCAGTGGTTGCAGCAGGGAGTTGCTTCACTTTGCCAGTCTGCTATTAGAGCTACCTTTCTGCTACCTACTGTCTGCTCTGAGGGCTTGCCTGCTGAGATCAAGCTGGCAGAGAGCTATACTGCTAGGCCAAGTCATCACACCAGGCCCTAGACGGCCTGCTACAGAGAATGTAAGCAGTAAAGAGGTTGTCAAGATTGTAGTTTGATCTGATTGTACACAGGGCAGTACATCTGATCTTACTGCTTGTATTTGGATGTAGACAAGTGTATGCTTTTCTACTCAGAGCCTAGTCTGAGATTCAAAAAGTTCATAGTCCCTCCTGCAGAGTAACCTTGTCTGCTTGAAAGCAGGGGAGTTCTCTAATAGCTGTACCCAAGGATGAATCTACAGAAGGACAAACACTTAGCATTGATTTTCTAGTCTTACAGTGAGTTCAGAGACATGGAGATGTGTAACAAATGTTAGCAACGGGCATACACCTCTCCAACGGTGGGAGTGAAGTGGTGTGAAATATCAAGAATTCAGGTAAAGTGAGAGAAGAGGTAGACCAATTCAGGAGAGGGGCCTAAATCTTTGATATTGTACCCTGGATGAGTCTGACGTATTTATATGTCTGGGGCCATTAAAATTTGTGCTCCTTAAGATGTAACAGCAACTCATTCAGTAAATGAAAAAAGGCAAAGAGCAGGACTGAAATGGAGTCAGATAAATATGTGCAGGTTTGGGAAGAAGTGGTCATAGAAGAGGGCATCCCTTCCTAGAAGGTTTGTATCTGGGTTGTATAAAGGCAAAGTTCTCCCAAGCGATACAATTCACAATACACCATTAATACACATCATTAAAAGAGAGCATCACGGGCTTCCAGGAGTAATGTCCAATAGACTCAAAATTCTCAGTTCCATTTGCAGTCCTCAAGCATTAAATCAGAGGAACAAGGATTGGCCTGAACAGGGAGGTTTACCTGATTTCAAGGATTAATGGTCAGGTAGCAATTACAACACAAAAACATAGAACAAAAACCCTAAAGGAGGTGTGAATGTAACACTGTAGGAATGCAGAGGAGCAGTGAGAGAATCAGCCCAGCAGTGATGAGTTCATCTATTTGGATGCTGTTGCCTAAGAATTCTTGGTACAGAGAAAAGAAACTAAAGATAGTATATTAATCATCTCCACTTTTTATGAGCAAGCAAAAGTAGAAAAGAGAAGTAATTAGAGAGGGAGGCAAAGAAAATGAGAAAGTTCTCTTAACAAAGGCTATTAGAATTCTTGAGTAAATAGTCCTTTGGTATTTTATCCCTTCCAAAATTGTCAGGATTAAATCCTAAATATCCTAAGTACAACATATTTACCAATGAAATTTTGAATCCATAGTCATATGTAAACTACACGTAAGACTTAGAGAGCAAACGGTTAATTTAATTTCCCTACTCCATGGTAAACAACTGCAGCACTTCTTTGGTGTTACTGATTATAAGATAAATTATCTCCAAAGGATTTGACATTGCCAAAAAATTAAATTATTTTATTTCAGGAATCATCTCCAGGGAGAACAAGAATCCTTGGATCTTTATAACTATGTTAAAATCAATTAGGATTGATCAGAGAAAGAGAGTTGAAATGATAATATAGAAAACACTCCAAGGAATTCAAGTTCCCATAACATGAAGAATTCATAATAAGCTTTTCTATCCTTAAGAGCAAAGGCCATGATAAATTGAAAATGGCTTGCACACCTTAATCAGGATCTATTATCTTTTGGTTGTTTCTTATTTTAACGACCTATTTTGATATAAGATCTCAGACAAAATAAAGTTGTTTTGTTATGAAATATGATCAATACTTAGAAAGTTATTTAAAAGTCCTTATCAGAATTCCCATTGTATATAATATTAGCTTATTTATATGATGAATATTTTAATTAGTATCTCCAATCTTTGAGACTTGAGACCCAATTGGAATAGTATCTGAAAATTATTAATAATAAAATAAGAGTTGAGAATTCCTAGATCCACTGTTTCCAAATGGACGTCAGGAATTAAGTACTGACAAATGTATATATTTGTAATAAAGAGTCATTATTATCATTATTATAATGAACAACTGTGGTTCTCTTTTTAACTACTATTCTTTCCCACTGGAGTCTATAGGGTCAAATAAAAGGCTGATAGATCAAATTTTAGGTTGTTCTGTTGTTCTCTCTTTTCTGAGTCATGTTCCCTCTTCATTGTCTTCTGCAGTTTTATTGAACTTAGTAGTATAAAGGTTACAAGGGGCACAATCTGAGGCTGCAATTTGCTCTGTATCCAATTATATTACAAGGACTTACTGCCTAACAGCTTACTTCAAAATGTCCCCTGGCTGCAACAAAACAGCCAGGATCAAAAGCTATAAACTTGAAGCAAACAGCTGCCACTTTCTCTCTTAACTCTTCACTATCTGCAACATGTAAGTTTTACATAAACCCCCATTTGAAAACCCTCCTATTTCTTCAGGATGTGAAACTAAAAATAAAATGCTCAAATTTGAGAAGTATTTGAAACCAAACAAAACTACCTACATCTATAATAGTTTACTATCTCCTACTTAATCTCTATTCCTTGTTTTTATATTTCATTGAAAATTTCAAGAGCTACTGTGATTTCCATGTACGTGTGTGTAACTCATTCACAGAAATACAAGGTCCTTGAAGGCAGCAACCACATCTGTCTTATTTATCTTTTCGTTTCCTTAGTAACTTAGCACAGATATGGCACATTGTAGGCACTTCAATGGATTTGGTTAAGAAATCTACCTTTTAGTTTGTTTAAATACAATTCTTAATTCTACTGCAGTTTTGATTTTTTTTTTAACAAACCTAAATATTTGGCCTATTTAAGAAAACTCAATATTGGAGGTGATCTGTAAAAACCTCCTGATGGTCTATTATCTCCAAAAAGTGTTTATCATGACAGTATGGCAAGGAATTTCACATATATTTGAGTTTTTCTCACTTTAAGGAAAGAAGTATGGCTTTTTGAAACCCCTTGTCAATCCATGAATTGCTATAGGGGTTTGCAGCGGGTGTAACTTCCCTGGCCAGGTAGCTCCTAGCCAAGGGCAATTCTTGGAGAAGGTGCAGCTGTGAGCCTTTAACAGCCAATACTCAGCAGTTAAAGGATGGTTGCATTTGCTTAGTAAAGGGATTTGGACAAAATACTAGAGTGCCATTACACATATTTTTTTCCAATTTAACACTCATCTAACAAGATAATTATCCCTATTTTATGATCACAAAATTAAGTGTAAAAGATTAAATGATTAGTTCAAGAGAAAACTCCAGCACAGAATACTGCCCAGAATGAAATCTAAGACTTTCATTCTAAAACCAAGCCTTTATGCATTAAATCCTGCTTTCCAAACCCAAAGGAGATCCTTAAAAGAGTGAAGACCCTCAGAGCTGGAGGACAGAAATAATGATTTACTTGTCAATGACAATGTTTTAAATTAAGTAAGGAAATCACACACACAAAAAAATTAAAATGTAAAAACACTAATGACTCAGTTTTTAATAATGATTTTGTTAGGAGAATCACCATATTAATAATGGGGATAGTACTGGCTAGCATCCATTTGG
The DNA here is from genome assembly GCF_011100685.1 of Canis lupus familiaris. NCBI lineage: Eukaryota > Metazoa > Chordata > Mammalia > Carnivora > Canidae > Canis > Canis lupus. The sequence continues at coordinate 4,468,245 of NC_049254.1, read as the reverse complement.
TGTTTGCTACATGCTTTTTTAATCATGCTGATACCTTTGAAGGTATTTTCGTACTTAATACTATCTAACCCGATGAGATAGATACTACTATTATTCCTACCACATAGATGAAAAAGTAGGCTGTAAAATTTTGATCCTGCTCAAAATCATAAACCAGGAAGTTGCATTTTTGGACTTGAACCCAGATCAGCCTGATAGTAGATTCTGTGTAGTGGCTAAATTTTGTGACTAATCAATGTCCCTGGCAAAATGAATTGATGTATCTAATTCTGCACATAACAAAATGATTTTATTTCTAGGACAAAAATCTTATGGGAGAAATAGAACAAAAATATCTCAGAAAGTGATAAAAACTTAATGACAATTCACACTTTATTTTTAAAATCACTCCAATTACTGAAATACGGTAAGGAATAAATCAAAGCACTATCATGTATTTTGTCACAACAAGTGAAAAATTCAGACACATAGCAAGTGACTGAAAAAGATAAAAATAGATATAAGTATAAAAGTAGAAATCTCTGACAGTGAATGAAGAAACATCCATCTTTATACATAAGAAGTTGAAAATATATAGACAATTACGTTTTGTTTTGTTTTTTTAATTTTATTTATTTATGATAGTCACACAGAGAGAGAGAGAGAGAGGCAGAGACACAGGCAGAGGGAGATGCAGGCTCCATGCACCAGGAGCCCGACATGGGATTCGATCCCGGGTCTCCAGGATCACGCCCTGGGCCAAAGGCAGGCGCCAAACCGCTGCACCACCCAGGGATCCCCAGACAATTACGTTTTAAAGATTCTATTTATTTATTTGAAAGAGAGAAAGCAGCGGGGAGAGACAGAGGGAGAAGCTGACTCCCCACCGAGCAGGGAGCCCAGTGGTGCTCCATCCTAGGACTCTGAGAACATGACCCCAGCCAAAGGCAAATGCTTAACTAAGCCATCCAGGCACCCCAAAAATACAAAGAAAATTATTTTGGAATAAACATTCTGCTACAATAATCGTGTAATTCTGAAGGCTAAATTGCCAAGAATAGAACTAAAAATAGAGATTTTTATTAAGGCACAATCCATTCCTACAAATAAATCCATTCCTTTTTAAAAAATGGAAACTTAAGGGCTGTTTTCACAAGATTTCTGGATACATGAATCAAATATTAAATACCAAAGAACAAGTAATACTTACAATACTAGTAAGGCATATCACTGTTTCAAAATACGCTTGGGGAGGTATTAAGAAAGAGAAGGATGATAAAAGGGCATCATGTAAAAAGTGCTAGTGGCTATAAAAGTTATGGACCACTAGAGCTTACCTCTTCACTGTGTATTCTATACAAAAGAGAAATTTTATCTGCAAAGCATCCCGCTGAGGGACTGGAATTGCTGAAAAGGTAAAGTGCTTGCTCTAGCATCAGAAAAAGGAAGGAGGAAGGTAGGGGAAAAGTAACCTGGGAGAGAGAAGCCAAAATAACAGTGAAAAGTGTTGGAATGCTTGTGTTCTTCTTTGGGGGAAAACTGGAGTGCTTTTGACCTATAGCAATTAACTGTATAAAGAATTATTTCACTTGTTTCTAAAGGGAATTTGTAGATACTCTAAATCTTAATAGAAAGCAAAACAAGAAATAGGGGTGTTAGAAAGAATGGAGTTTACATTTACTTTTAAACTCTTCTTAGAAATCTAACATTATACTCTGAAAATATAACTGCATGTGGAAATATGGCTGCAATTCTATTTATTTCAAAAGGACTTTTAACATTCATGCAATACAACAATGGTCAAGGAAGTTTACAAATGTATTTTGAGAAACCTGAGTTGCTGAGGTTCCAGAAAAGTTCAAAATTGAAGAAAAAGAGGACCTCTGCATGTAACTGTTTCTGTAGTTCCATGAACAATTCAATTTGAAACTAGAAATGAGTGTTCTTTATGTGTGCATATTATTTTTAGTAGACTGTTTATGTCACTTTGAAAACAACTGGTGTAAGTAATCTACTAAAAGTAATAGCTAAATCTGAAAGATTTAAAGCAATCAGGTAAAGGAAAAGTAAAACAAAAAAACATCTGCTCAGACAAGGATGACTTCTAAATGTTTCTGAAGGTGACTTCAAGCAAGAGATAATGCCTTTAAAATAACCCATTTGCTGACGTGGAAATTAAAAGCGATGCCAATACAAAGAGAAACTTCTATGTAGAAAATTAGATGAACCATTCCCATTATACTAAATGGTGTTTTCATGGACAACAAAGTACTTCATATATTAAGTCCATAAAAAAATGAAAATACTGAGATTGTGATAATGTACAGTTACAGTACTGATCATTACAAAGATTATAAAATTCTCCCCAAGGAATAGGAACAGAGTTTAGTTTGCTCTCTTTTTTCACATTAACGTCTTACTGGGGATCAAGAAGTAAAAACTCAACACTAGGATCAGATTATTTTTTTCATGCAAACATGAAATGATAATTTAAAAATGAGTTATATTTTCATTTTAACAGCAGGAGTGATTTGATTACAGTAGTTGGGAAAAGAATACTCAAATTAAAACTTGTCCAAATTTTTTTTTTTGTTTTTAAAATGCCAATGTAGAATGATTAGACTGGAGACTTAGCATACAATTTTATTTTATGATATAATGGGACATAATTGTGGTCAATAAGAAGTTTAAAAATCATATAAGAGCACAACTGAAGTAAACCCTCTGAAATCCAGAGTTTTTAAAAAATTGTTTTAGCTCATAATTCTTAGAAAATATTATTTGATTTATAAAACCACAATAGACACTTATATATTTTTTTATACCTAGGATCTCATTGTTTCAAAAAAATATGTATTATAATTTTGGGGGGTAATCAGGCAAAATTGTTTTTTGTGTTCTTAGCTTTGATTGGGGATCTTTTCTAATGCAAATTCATTGAACCTCAATGCTATTCCATAATAATGAACTTAAATTTTTCACTTATCTTCCGTTTTAGAAATCAAGATGTGGTTTTGTTTTGGTCTGTATTGACAGTCCTCACCATCTTATATTTTAGTTATTAATAATACGCTCAATATTCTTTTCTTTTTTTAAAAATATTTTATTCATTTATATTCCTGAGAGACACAGAGAGAGAAAGAGGCAGAGACACACGCAGAGGGAGATGCAAGCTCCATGAAAGGAGCCCCATGTAGGAGATCCCGGGACTCCAGGATCACACCCTGGGCCAAAAGCAGGCGCCAAACCTCTGAGCCACCCAGGGATCCCCTAATATGCTCAATTTTCTATAGAAAATGTTCAGCCTTTCCATACTCTATTCAGCCAAGCACCATCATACAGTTACTACCTTTTATGATTAAAATCAGAATGTTTTTTATTTGTTAGCTCACTAGTGATTTTCAAATAATTTGTTTTCAATGTCACTTTTAGAACTAAGGTGAAAAGTTCATGATATACGTGATAATGAATTCATGACGTTACTTCACAGGTTATTTGTGGTGACATACTGACCACACCTTTTACATACCCCATTAAAATTAACTGTTGCAACATGTCCTAGGTTAAATTTTGTACATTTAATTTTTCTTCAACTTAGAATTTGATTAACCTGACTGCACACTTACAACATTTTAACTACAATCATTGTAATTAAATATGCAACCTGAATAAAACGGTGTACATAATAAAAATTAAATTGCTGTCTCCTAAAGCCAGTTCAGTGTCCCTGGTGAAAACATGCAGTCTCTGATGGCTCCTCACACAACTGCTAGTTTAGGATTTTCCATGTTCCTTGGGGGAAGAACTGCCACATTCCTAAGAACCCCTGAACTTTTCTTGCAGTTTTCTCAGTCCCTCTCCTTCTACTATGTACAACTTTCAAAATATTGGATAACCCTAGTAACTACACTTCATCAGTATTTTCCAACTCTTTGGACTTAAGTTGGCCACATCACACTTTGCTTATGTTAAACAATGCACGTGTACTTTTCTTAATAAATCACACACACAATTTCATAATTAAAAAGAGGAAATTCTCATAATCTTATCATAAAGATACACAATTCTTATGAATCATATTTATAGTTTATATAAGTTTGTATTTGGCTTCTCTTCCTAAAATTTTAACATCACCATAATATTTCATCTAATGGATACTTTTCTAATTCATTCCTTGACTATTATTTAGTTTATCAGTAAAATGAATCTGTCATGGTAATTTATGAGGTAATAATTGGGTACTACACACATCTCAATACCCAAGTTCTAAGAGGTCGCCAAACTCATTGAAAAGACTGTATGAGAAGCTCTGGAAGGGGAAGGGAAGTTAGGAGGACTTTTAGGGGTAGAAAGGGGATGAAGAGAAGGAGTTGCAGAAGTGGTGGGTGGATATAAGCTTTGTTCCATGGCTCTAACTCTCCATAATGGCAAGACATCAAAGGTAGCTATCTGGGTGCCAAAGAGGCTAGCTTCTGGGCAGAGAGTATCTCATTCCTTCTAAAGACAGCCTTGTACAGAGTGTGTCAAGAACGTAGCAGTCCCCTGAACTAAAACTAAGGGACTAGGGGTTAGTCCCCCTAACCCCTGTTAACAGTGTAAAACAATAGCAGATAATTTGAGGGATGTCCCTGATTCACAGGTATTGAGTTAGGGTTCAGAAATATGGCACAACTGGGTGATGTCAGTAATAACAACTCAGGTTGAATTCCTGCCTCTGCAGTAGAAAGGTGGTTCAAGAATAGAATCAGATTGCCTTGAGAAAAAGAAGAGAGATTTATTACAGAGCTAAATATTTGGACTAAGATTCAAAACCACTAAATAACCTACTCTGAAAGGAAAGCCTTTTTATATATCACCTTATCTTTCAGGATTATCCCACTGACAATTTCATGGTAGTGGATATATGTCAGTGGATAGGGACATTTTTCATGACCCTGGAAATGCACAACCAGATTGCCTATTCAAAAGTGTGACCAGGGACGCCCGGGTAGTTCAGTCAGTTAAGCATTGGCCTTTGGCTCAAGTCATGATATCAGGGTCCTGGGATCCAGCCCCAGGTGAAGCTCCCTGCTCAGCAAGGAGTCTGCTTCTCCTTTTCCCTCTGCTCCTCCCCAGATTTGTGTGCTCTCTCTCTCTCTGTCCCCCAAATAAATAAATAAAATCTTAAAATAAAAAAGTATGACCCATTAATACTGCCATGGTCATCACATCTTCGCTGGATTTAAATGATACCATTATCGTTTTTTGGCTTATCTTTTATGTTTTAGCACATTGGCAAAAAAAAAAAAAAAAAAAAAAATAGTGCCTTAAATTACTTCAAAACGAGTGAAGTAAAACTATTGTTCTTGTTCTTTTTTAAAAAAAATTGTTTAATGATATATGATTTCTGTAAAATGAACCAATGAAAAGCCAATGAAAGTTTGTGCTTTGATGAATTCTAATAAAACCACCTTAACAGAATTACAAAACCTTACCATTAATCCCTACCAATTCCTGTGCTTTCTTGAAAATCATCCTTCCCAGCCCCAAGTTAACCACTGCTTCCCTTCAATCAGAATAGTTTACATCCTAAAAATTCAAATATCATTCAATATGTATTCTTTGTGCTTCAGTATGTACTCCCCCAACTTCTTCCATTCAATATTATTTTTGAGAATTTAGTGTCAGTATTTTTCTTATATAAATTATTTTGAGTCTTTTTCTCATTTTCCTTCAAATCTTTTTCAATCTATAACGTTATTATATTTCATTGATGATATCAGATGAAATTTTAGTACTTTTAAAATAACCTATGTTACTAGTTTCCCTCTTATAGTAACTAAATCCTAAGTTAGAAACCATAAGAATGAAATTTGGAAAATATTTTTATAAAATTATACTATCTAAATATAAATATGATAGTATAATTTTATAAAAATATTTTCCAAATATTATATTTAGATAATTCAGTATTTTAAGGCAAGTAAATAGTTACTCATTCTTCTATTTACATTCAGTCAAAAAGAGCAGTAGGATGCTCCATGCATACTGGAATTTTATTGTTACGTTTCAAGAAGTGTAATACAGCTGCAATTGTGACATATGGGAATCAATTTTTTTAGTCTTTATTTTTGTTTTTACTTTGTAAAACTGCAATATTTAATTTAGTTATTTTTAAATGTTTAATCTGGGGCACCTGAGTGCTCAGTCAGTTAAGCATCTGCCTTTGGCTCAGGTCATAATCCTGGGGTCCTGGGATTGAGCCTTGCATAGAGCTCTCTGCTCACCCACTTCTCCCTCTCCCACTCCCCCTGCTTGTGTTCTCATTCTCTCTGTCAAATAAATAAATAAATAAAATATTTAAAATGCATAAATTTTTGACTCTATAACACCCAATTAAAGGGGAACAAAAAGACATATATTGATCTGAGGCAAATGCTCAGACTTAAGGAAAAAGCTTTTTATCATTTTAAGAATTAAAATTATTAAATGACATTAAGTTTATAATTATGGTCTATTAGAATACAAATATTTTATTAACTGGTTGTGTATGAGATACTTATATTGTTTTCAGTTCAACATCTTTTTTGGGAACATAAAATCAAATAACATCTACAAACAACATAGTTTTAATAAAATGGAAAATCATCATCATCACTTTTTAGTTCTTTTGGAAGTAACTGCATTGTAAAGAACATTGTAATTGTTCCAGAAAAGAGATCAATTTTTCATTTTTTGGGATGCCTGGGAGGCTTAGCAGTTGGGTGCCTGCCTTTGGCTCAGGGCGTGATCCTGGAGTCCCGGCATCGAGTCCCACATCCAGTTCCCTGCACAGAGCCTGCTTCTCCCTCTGCCTGTGACTCTGCCTCTCTCTCTGTGTCCCTCATGAATAAATACATAAAATCTTTAAAATTTTTTTCATTTTTCTTTAGAGAATAAAAGAGAGAGAGAATATTCCACGGCTAATCATTACAGCACAGATAATACTGAAAGTTTGGGTAATCACAACTATGATTTCCTATTTTGATATTGTGGTGACTTATTAAAAAAAAAAAAAAAAAGAAAGAAAGACATTTTTGCTGAGCTCCCCTTATTACCAGACACTATATTCAATAATTTATATTGTCTCATTTATAAGCCTTCCAACACGCATAAGGGAAAAGTATTATCTTCATCTTGCTAACTGGGAAACTGTTGTTTAAAATGGTTAAATAAGTTCCACAAATTCAGCAAAGGAATGAAAGCTACAATTTAGTTCTGCCCTTTACAGAGTTGGTCACTAAATCAGTTCTTCAGCTTTTTCTTTTCTATGTAAGATAAACTAGTTCCTTCAATCATTCCTTGTTTGATAGAACAATAAAACATCATTTATCCCACCCTCCATATCCTCTCTAAATTCTTTTTTTTTTTTCAAGTAGGCTCCATGCCCAGTGAGATCAAGATCAGAGCTGATATCAAAACCAGAGTTCAGACCAAGAGCTGGATGCTTAACCGACTGAGCCATCCAGGTGCCCCTAAATTCTTTATGATCCATTTTTGGAATACCAAAATAAAACTCATCAAAACTCTGAAAGGATGCTAAATATGTTAAAAATTCTAGATAGTAACAAGGAAAATTTGGCCACTGACAGCTTTAACAGGAATTCTTGACACCTAATTCCACTTTGGGGATGAGGATATGGGAATTAAGAGTAAATATGGAGGAAAGAAATTTGTGTCTATATTGCATATCATTCTTGATTAAGAAATTTAGAAACAGAAATGGGTCATCAGCAAGATATTTTACTCTAACCACACAATAGCAGTTATGGCCACAAAGGGATGTTCATAAAAATAGACTTTCTTTAAAGGCAGTATACCTCTGGGACAGAAGCTATTTCCTCACAGTTTTAACAGGAACTGAGACCATTATAAAGCATTAGAAGGTTGGGTTTTGGTACATTAAACAAGCAACTGGAATCACTTATTTTCAGACAGAGGTTTCATTAACCTGTTAATGTTTATTCATGCCAATACTTAACAGACCAAAAATAGCTAAAATCTACCGAGACCAATATTTTTCAAGCAGCATCAACACCTTCACTTTTAAGAAGTAGGTATAAAGTTTCTTTGGCCCGTTTCAGACCACTAAAGTCATCTTTCCCCCAATCATCTATCTCTTTAGTCTCAATGCATTCATTTAATCTCTCTCTTTCCCTCTTCCTTGGTTTTAAATCATTTTTATTAAATTTTTTGAAAATTTACATAACAATAACAGCTAACATAGCAAATACTTATATTGTCAGAGGGGCTATGCTAAGTCCTGTATGTACATTATCTCTCTTAAAACTCACAAAACTGGGCAGCCCTGGTGGCTCAGCGGTTTAGCGCTGCCTTTGGCCCAGGGTGTGACCCTGGAGACGCAGGATCTAGTCTCAGGTCAGGCTCCCTGTGAGGAGCCTGTTTCTCCCTCTGCCTGTGTCTCTGTCTGTCTCTCTCTCTCTCTTTCTGTCTCTCTGTCTCCCATGAATAAATAAATAAAATCTTAAAAAAAAAAAAAACTCACAAAACCACATGACACAGTCACTGCTTTCTCCCCTGGCTTGTAATGGTTGAACAGCTTCATTACTCTGAGAGTGTCAGAACTGAGCTTTGAACTCACTTGAGAGCCTGCATACCTCATCGTTAAATTATATTACCTTGCCTTAAAACTATACCTTTGGAAGCAACATTTCCAACTAAGTCATAACCAATTTCTGACAAAGGCTTATGGTAATTATATATATATATATATATATATATTTCGCAGTGATTCAGAAACCAGAAAACTTCTCATTAAATACTGGTTTGGTTTTGGTTTTTCAGTTTCTTTAGACAATTTTTCAAATAGAATCAAGTCAGTGAGAAAATAATGTAACACTAAAACTGGAACAAAAGATAGGAAGCAATTAGTGAGCAGCTTTGCAAATATTAACTCTTCACTGGCAAAGACTGTGTCTTATTTAAGTGTGGTATCTCTGAATAGAACACTTGGCTCACAGAAAATGTGAGTTAAATGAATCATGTAAACAATAACTTGAACTTTGAAAATTTGTACTAGATTTTCATATATTTAGATTCTTAGTTTTAGATCCTCAAAGAAAAAAAAAAAAAACAGATAAACCACAAACAATCCTGTGTTCATTTCAGGCTTTGTTCAAATTCTTCATGTTTGAAAATTCAGAATGTTTAATTCTAGAATTTCTTTCAGATTAATTAGAAATAAAATGTATCAAAATATGTGTGCTAGTTCTAAAGCCTAAAAATTAATTTATTTATAATGTTTATAGTTCATAGTAAAAAAAAAATGATAATGCTCTTTATATGAAATCATTGCAAGCTGTACTGGAGAACCCTGCTAATTACACCTTACTACCCCTACCACTACTGAGATCAATATTTTGACTCTACAGTTTCAAAGAAGTAAGAATTTAAACATATGGAAAATATATGTATACTTTGCCATTTGAAAAAAATTGTCATACACTTGAAAAATTAGCTGTCCTCTCCCATCAAATGCCTTTTTCCTACACTGGGTCTCAGGTGAATGAGAAAACCAGATGGGACCATGATAGAGTAGCTTTACTTGTATCACAACTTTGATATGCAAATTTCTATTCTAAAAGAATGAGAAATGAACTGACCAGCAGATACTCTCATTTGTCTTTATGAATAACTGAATTGTATAACTCTTTAGCAGAGAAAATGAGATATTTCTCTACTTGAGGATTTTTATCTAAATGAATATAAGTAGAAAATAACTTTAAGAGAAACACTATAAAAAAAGTTCTTAAAAGCCCTAAGAATTTACTTCCAAAGAATATATAATCTAAAACTAAAAAATACATTTTCTCTGACAATAGTTTTTAGTTCTGCTTTATTATATCTAACATTTCACTAAATTAATATATATAGTAATAATACAAGAACACAAAAAAACAGGTTCAGAAGGTGAAATTATAAAAATAAGTAATATAAGAATAAAGTCTTTGAAATCTAAACAGGGTTCTGATTATGAGGAATTCCTTGTGGGAAAGAAAGAAAAATTTGAAAAAAAAAAAAAAAAGAAGTAAAGGCAAAACAATAAAATTATAGTGTAAATTAAAACGTAAAATATTTAATATGTAAATTAGAAATTAAGTTACAAAAGTAACTTATATAAACATTTTATATAACTTAATCTTACAAAACGTGACAGTATGAATAACTACAAGTCAAATAATAGAAAATGAAAGAAAGTAAAGAACTTTTACATATAAACATTTTAGGTAAGATATATACTTTAAAGCCTATTAAGCTGTAAAATGCTACTGTAATGTAATGTTAAATGGGAATTATCCCATGGCCAGAAATTCCATGGGATTCCAAGAGCCAACTGGAATTTCATCATTGCTAGGAATCTCTATAGTCTTAGCTCACAAAGTAACATTTGGGGCCAGCTATTTCAAAAAATGGATTATCAAGATTCACCAGTTTCAGTGCCCCTAGTCATGACAGCAATAATGAGTGATGAAAGAGAATGGTCTTTGGGGGTGATGTGAAGTGAAGCAGTCAAAAGAATCCTTCATAAATGTAATGCTAAATATCCTTAAAATGTAGGTTAAATAGCCTAAGATGTCTCTCAAATTTATTTTTTTCAGATCTATTCCCTCTTCTAAAACATTGGTGATCCCTTGGGTCCACAGAGAGTTAAATGCTGCCCACGCATGAAAAGAATGACCAAAATAGAGAGAGGGAGGTGCTGAAACAAGAAGCTCTGATGATTCACCTTCCTATTCTTTGACGAAGCAAGAATACAGACTTTCTTGGATGGCAAGCATATGAATATGTCTCCTGAACTTAAGCAGACCAGCTAATCAGCTAATACCCACTCAAGCAAATTGCCATAAGTCTCCCTAACAAGTAGTTTTTTTTTTTAAGTTTTTATTTAAATTTCAGTTAGCTAACATACAGTGTAATATTAGTTTTAGGTGTACAATATAGTGATTCCACCTAACAAGCAGTCTTTTGGGGGAATTTAGTAAAGAATAAAGAGATAAAATGAGGGGCACCTGGGTGGCTCAGCGGGTTAAGCATCTGCCTTCAGCTCAAGTCATGGTCCTGGGGTCCTGGGATGAGTAGGGAACCCTGCTCAGTGGGGAGTCTCTTCTCCCTCTCTATCTGCCCCTCCCCTACAGTGCTCTCTCTTGTGTGAATGCACACTCTCAAATAAACAAAATCTTTACCAAAAATAAAAAAAAAAGCTGAATCTTGATTTGCCTCTTCAATAATCTGAGAAATGGGACACTGATTACATAACTCTTGGAGGAAAGCACAGAACACACAGGGGAAGCACTAGCACTGGGAAACCAGGTACACAGAGGATATCTACGGTGAGAATCAGCCTAAGCAACAGCAACAACCAACAAAAAGAAGACTGCAATCTCATTGAGTCTTGTAAAAACACATTTGTCTGCTCCTGACATATCACAGATGGAGCTGGTATCCTAGAAGTGGGAGAGAAAAGGGGTGTCTAGAAGCCAACCCACACCCCAGTACTCTCAAAGTGCAAGAGCTGTCAGCACAGATGGTATGTGTAGAAAAGCTTTGATTGGAATTTCAGATTGACATTTTAAAATGAATAATAGAATAAACTAATAACCCAAGAGTCTGAAAAGTTATAGTATCTATCCAAAAAAGAGTCAAGGAAGAGCCCCCAAGTAAAGAAAAAAGAAAGAGAGAGAGAGAGAGAAGTTCCATTATAACACAGCTAGGGGAAATTACTGGAAAAAATTATAACAATATCTTATTTAAGCAATAATAGATTGTAACTCCTCAAAAAAACCCACTTATTCTATTTAATGGTATACTTAGAATAACATTATTGTGTTCTATCTTGCTGGATAACAGAATGGATCATTGAAGCTCGTGTGTATCTCTGAGAAAAGGCACAATAAATTTATTGTTCAAGTGTGTAGCACCCCCAGAAATAATTAGGCTGCTCCATAAACCAGAGCATTGGAAAAATGCATTCATTCCACAAACGTTTTTTCAATGCCTCGAATGTGCCAAGCAAAATTCTGGTGATCGTGATCTCAGTGATGAGTGAACAGAGTCTGACGTACCCCTATTTCTGTACTATTACCCTGTGGATAGACCAGTCAAGGAGGAACTCTCTGAAGACGTGATATGGGAACTAAGATCTGAATTAAAAGTCACCAGCCATGTTATGATCTAAATGGCAGGGGAAGGAGAGAAGGTGTTGTGACAGACTGAACTGCGTCCTCCAAATTCCCTAAGTTGAAGCCCTGATCCCCAATGTGACCGTACTTGGAAACAGAGCCTTCAAGAAGGTCACTAAGGTGCCGTGAAAGTCCTAAGGGCAGGCCTGTGACACGGTAATATCAATATCCTTGTAAGAAAAGGAAGCGCCATTAGGAGCGCACCGAGGAGAGGCCGAGCAGGACAGCAAGCAAAGGGCCGCAGGCCAGGAAGAGCTGTCCCGCCAGAAACCAATTCTTTTGGCCACGTGATATTGGACTTTTGGCTTCTAAAACCATGAGAAGATAAGTGCTTCTTGTGTAAGCCACCTATGCTGTGGTATTTTACTATGGCAGCCTTAGGAGACTATAGAAAGGGAGATAGTTAATGTGGGCCCACGGGATCGAGGGGGATCCGGAGGCACCAACAACACAGCGGGGCCCCTCCGCCTTGGTCCTCACCTCGGAACTTCCCTGCCAGCAGGGACCGCCGAGGGCACGCCACCATGGGAGACAGGGCCTATATGCACCTTACCCAAACCCCATACAAGGGCATAAGCGGTTATCACCCTACACAGACGCAGCCCCTCGCCTCTCCCCCTCCGAAAGCTCCCATGTAGGGCCGCCCAGTGGCGCAGCGGTTCAGGCCGCCTCGGCCCGGGCGTGACCCTGGAGACCAGGGGTCGCATCCCACCTCGGGCTCCTTGCATGGAGCCTGCTTCCCCCTCTGCCTGGGTCTCTGCCTCTCTCTCTCTCTCTTTCTCGTGAATAAATAAATAAAATCTTTTAAAAGAATAAAAAATAAAAAGCTCCCATGTTACTCCCTTTGGGCACTTCTCACTCTCTCCCTCCCCTGCGGCCCATTAAAAGCTTGCCTTCACCAACTTTTGCCTACCCTCTCTATTTCATTTCACTACCAATCGGATTAAACCTGACAGTTAAGATAGAGAAAACAAATAATGCAAAGGCCCTAAAGAAAGAAACAGCTCGTGGAGTTCTACCCATCAAGTGATGTGGGCAGGAATGTTCTCCTGGGAAGTGTGGCAAATGTAGGAGATGAAGTTGCAGAGGCAGGCAGGGGGCTAAGCTAGATGGGGGGCAGGGAAACACTACCAGACCAGACCTTGAATTGGAATTTTATTTTCAAGACATCATAAAGATAATGAAAGACAAAAGACAAGCCCAGCTGCTCCTAGGAGAACAGACTGTTGGACTTCAAACACAGAACTATTAGGCTGAACCAGTCCACACCTACCTACGGAGTTTACAGTGATCAAGAGGAAGGAGGAGATTTGGGGTGAATTTTGTAGGTAGGATCTATGAAACTTGCTGATAAATTAATGAGGAAAAAAAAAGTCAGTGACCTGGCTTTGCCTACTCTGGCTGTGAGTTTACTCATTCAGGAATTACAAAATTTAAATATCTATACCAAAAGTTACTTATAGCTTGCGATTCACTAAAATGAAATGTTTTGTTGACAATGATTTAAATACAAATATGTATAAATATTATATTCAAGTCACATAAAGACAATTAAAAAATAAACACTACATAAAGGTAGGTCTTAATAGTTTTATCAGATTTCCTTTAGTGTAATTTCCTATCCACATGACTGGGAGGAGTTAGTATGTTAGACCAGTGTTACTCTCTCCTTGTGAAACCCCTCCTACAGGCTGCACTAAGCTTAGATAATCGACTATGCATTTTTCACTTCGGGACCCAATGGCTGATCGTAATAATATGATTCTTTAGTTTCTTTCTATCCTTGTTAGCATTGATTGTTATTGCTTTGTCTCTCCTTTCTGCATTTCCTTGACTATTTATCCATGTTCCAACAAATGGAGATATCGCACAGGCCCATTTCAGGTTATTGTAAACCAGACTGTCCTAGAAATGATATATTTTTCTAGCTTGGCCAGGGTTAGAGGATGTGTTATCCTGTCATTTTGATATAATGACCAGCTCTATTAGCTTTTTGTATGCATTATTCATGTTTTATTATTGCCAGTAGATATAGCTATATCTGTATTATTCATCTCCTAATATTTATTCTGGGGGTTTGCTGAGATCATCTGACCTAGCCTGGACTTGGCAGGGAGACTGTGCTTTAATCTGTAGATCTGGCTGGGTTTGGCTCCTCATTATAGTCTGGGTTCAGTCTACTCCAGCATATACTAGCTTTTCACGGTATTGGCTAAGGTGCAAGAAAACAAAACCCAAGGTAGGCCTTGAGAGATGTAGACTTAGAAATGGCAACTTTACCTTAGGTTCTTAGTTTGTTATGAAGGAATGAGCTTGAAAACAAGTTTAGAATTGAGGGCAATAATTCAATGTGCCACACCAATAGTCATATACCACACAAGGTATTTACCCTTCTCTAATTATACAGATTTTTTAAAAAGTGTGTAACTAATTGGGGCAGCTGGGATGGCTCAATCTGTTAAGCATCTAACTCTTTATTTTGGCTCAGGTCATGATCTTGGGGTTGTGAGATCAAACCCACAGAAGGGCTCTGTGCTCAGCGGGGAGTCTGTAAGAGATTCTCTCCCTCTCCATCTGCCCCTCCCCTCGCTTACATGCAAGTGTGTGCTCTCTCTCAAAAATAAACAAATCTTTTAAAAGATTTGCATAGCTAATCATGATAGACACAGACTTATCACAAAAAATGAAAATGTAATAAATACATGTATATTCCAGATCCATAATCTATACATATATGTACTTATATACATATATATGCATACATTTTTACATACATGTATGTATTTATAACTAGAGAGGGGACTGATGAAAAAAGACAAAACTCTAAGGTTTACAGGGGGACCCCCTTGAGTACTTAGTTGAGTGATGAGCAGCACATGTATATAAGGAAAAAAACCAACACTGATATACTACAAATGGCTTCACTAGTGAACTTTACCAAATATTTAAAAAAAAACCTACTCTGAAAAAAACTTTGAAAATGTTGAAAAGTAGGAAATACTAACCAATTCATTCTATCAATTCAATATTACTATGATACCAAAACCAGACAGAAATAATAAAAGACGATTACAAGTCAATAGCCCTAAGGTACATGGACGCAGAAACTAAAAATTTTTAGGAAATGAAATGCAACCATATTAACAAAGGATATTAAATCATGACAGAGGGATTTTATCCTGGAATGCAATTAATGTCATTTTTTAAGATGGTAAATCTTTATTTTTGATGAAGTATAACTGACCTATAACATTAGTTTCAGGTGTACAGCATAATGATTCAACACTTGCATACAATGGGAAAGGACCACTACGGTAAGTCTAGTTATCATCTTTCAACAGACAAAGTTACACAAAGTTACATAATTTTTCTTGTGATGGTAATATTTATGATTTACTTCCTTAGCATCTTTCAAGTTTGCAATACAATATCATTGACTATAGTCACCATGCCGTACATATCTTTGTGACTTATTTATAACTTGAAGATTGTGCCTCTTGTTCCCCATTCACCCATTTCATCTCCTCAATAGCTTCTCTCTCATCTGGCAACCACCAGTCTGTTCTTTGTATCTATTCTGGGGTTTGTTCATTTGTTTTTCAGACTCCACATCCAAGAGAAATCGACAGTATCTTTCTCCGTCTGACATATTTCACTTAGCATAATACCCTCATGGTCCTTTCACATGTCACAAATAGCAAGGTTCCATTTTTTAATTTTCTTTATTTTTTTATGGCTGGGTAGTATTGTAGTTCCACATCTTTAACCATTCAGCCTTCAGTGGACATTTAGGTTGTTTTTATATCATGGCTACTATAAATAATGCTGCAATAAATATAGGGGTAAATATTTCTTTTCAAATTAGTGTTTTCATTTTCTTCAGATAAACACCTAGAAGTGCAATTGCTGGATCATAAGTGGTTATATTTTCAGTGTTCTGAGAAACTCTCGTACTGTTGTCCATAGTGGCTACATCAGTTAACATTCTCACGAACAGTGCGCACAGGAGTTTCCCCATCATCCACATTCTCCATGACACTTGCTATTTCTTGTCCTTTTGATAAAAGTCCTTCTGACAGGTATGACATATCTCATTGTGATTTTGATGTGCATTTTCCTAATGATTAGTGATGTGGAGCATCTTTTCATGTGCATGTTGCTCATTTGTATGCCTTCTTTGAAAAATTGTCTATTCAGATCCTCTATTTTTTTAAATCGGATTGTTTGGTATTATTGAGTTGTCTGAGTTCCTGATATATTGGATATTAGCCCTTTACCGGATATATGATTTGCAGATATCTCCTCCCATTTAGTAGGCTGCCTTTTCATTTTGTTGATGATTTCCTTCACCGTGCAGAAGCTTTTTAGTTTAATGTCATTCTAATTATTTTTGCTTTTGTTGCCATTACCTTTAGAGGAAGATCCAAATAATAGTAATCTAAGTAATCTTAGTAATCTAAGACCAATGTCAAGGAGCTTACTGCATATGTTTTCTTCTAACTTTATGGTTTCAGATCTTACATTCAAGTCTTTAATTTATGTTAATCTAATTTTTGTGTATGGTATAGGATAGTGACACATTTTCATTCTTCTGCATGTGGTCGTCCAATTTTCCCAACACCATTTATTGAAGAGACTGTCCTTTCCTCATCACACAGTCTTACCTCTTGTGTCAAAAATTAATTGACCATATCTGGACAGGCTTATTTCTGGGCTTTCTACTCTGTCTCATTGATCTATGTATCTGATCTTATGCCAATACCACACTGCTTTGATTGCTATAGCTTACTAAGATAGTTTGAAATCAGGGAGTATGATACCTACAGATTTGTTCTCATATTGCTTTGGCTCTCTGGGGTCTTTCACAAAAGAATTCCATACAAATTTTAAAACTGTTGCTCTGATTTCATAAAAAATGCCTTTAGAATTCTGATCTTGCATTATCAGGAGATTGCATTAAATCTTTAGCTTGCTATGGGTAATATGGACATTTAAACAATATTATTTCTCTTGAGCATGGAGTATTTTCCCATTTATTTGAGTCTTCCTCAGTTTCTTTCAACAATGTCACACTTCTTAGTATACAGATCTTTCCCCTCCTTGAATATATTCCTAGTTATTTTTTGATGCAATTATAAACTGAATTATTTTATTAATTTCTCTTTCTGATAGTTCACTGTTAGGGTATAAGAATGCAACTGATTTTTGTATATTGATTTTGTATCCTGTAACTTCACTTAATTCATTTCTTAGTTTTAACAGCTTTTTGGTGGTCTTTTGGGTTTTCTATATATAAAATCATGTCATCCACAAAAGTGAATTTTACTTCCTCCTTTCCAATTTAGATGCCTTTTATTACTTTTTTATGCTTTATTGATCTGGCTAGAACTTCTAATACTATGTTGAATAAACGTGGTAAGCAGGGGCATCCTTTTCTTGTTCCTGATTTTAAAGGAAAAAGTTTCAACTTTTCACTGTTGAGTACGATTCTAACTATGGGCTTTCCTATATGGCCTTTCTTATATTGAGGTTCATTCTGTCTATACCTATTTTGTTGAGAGTTTTTATCCTAAATGAATGTTGAATTTTATCAAAATGGTTTTTTTTTCTGAATCTATTAAGAAAATCATGATCTTTATCCCTCATTTTGTTGAGAAAATCATGATTTTTATCCCTCAATTTGTTGATTCAGTGTATCATGCTGATTGATTTGCAGATGTTGAACCATTCTTATATCCCCAGAAAAAAATCCCACTTGATCATGGTATATGAGACTTTTAATGTATTTCTGAATTCAGTTTGCTAATATCAAGAAATTTTAAGTCTGTGTTCACCAGGGATATTAGCCTATAATTTTCTTTTTTGTGATGTCCTTATCTGGTTTTAATATCAAGGAAAGGCTGGCCTCATAAAATAAGTTTGGGAGTGTTCTCATCTTTTCAAGTTTTTGGAAGAGTTTGAGAATGGGTATTAAATCCTTGAATGTTTGGTAGAATTCACCAGTGAAGCTGTGTTGTCCTGGACTTTTGTTTGTTGGGATGTTTTTGATCATTGATTCAATTGCCTTTCCTACTAATTATTGTATTCAGATTTACAGTTTCTTCATGATTTAATCACAGAAGATTGTTTATAGGAATTCATCCTACAGGTTGATGAAGTTATTGGCAAATAATTCTTCATACTAGTCTCTTGTGATCCTTTGTATTCCTGTGATATCAGTTCTAACTTTTCTTTCATTTCTGGTTTATTTGGGCCCCTCCTTTTTTTTTCTTCTTGGCTAAAGGTCTGTCAATTTTGTTTATCTTTTCAAAGAACTAGCTCTTAGGTTCGTTGATCGTTTACCTACTTTTTTAAAAGATTTTATTTATCCATTTGACACACAGAGAGAAAGCACAAGCAGGGGGAGCAGTAAGCAGAGGGTGAGGGAGATGAAGGCTCCCTGATCAGCACGGATCCACGTGGGGCTGGATTCTAGACCCTGGGATCATGATCTGAGCCAAAGGCAAACACTTAACGCATTGAGCCACCCAAGCCCCCCTGATCCTTCCTACTTTTTATTTCAGTATCTATTTCATTTATTTCCACTCTTATCTTTATTATTTCCCTTCTTCTACCAACTTTGAGCTTCATTTGTTCTTTTTCTAGTTCCTTTAAAGTTTAGATTAAGATTTGTCTTGTTTCTTGTTTCTTCAGTCCTTTATTGCAATAAACTTCCCTCTTATAACTACCTTTGCTGCATCCCACAGATTTTGGAATGTTCTATTTCCTTTTTTTTTTTTTAATTTATTTATTCATGAGAGACACAGAGAGGAAGGAAGAGACACAGGCAGAGGGACAAGCAGGCTTCCGGTGGGGAGCCCAATGCAGGACTTGATCCCAGGACCCTGGGATCACGACCTGAGCTGAAAGCAAATGCTCAACCACTAAGCCACCCAAGTGCCCACTATGCTGTATTTCCATTTTCATTTGTTCAAGGTATTTTTTGTATTTCTGCTCGGATTTCTTTGTTGACCCACTGATTTTTCAGCAGCATGTTGTTTAATTACCATGTATTTGTGAGCTTTCCAGTTTTCTTCTTGTGATTGATTTCTACCCTCATAATATTGTTGGAACAGATGCTGAATATGATTTTAATCTTCTTAAATTTATTGAGACTTGATTTGTGACCTAACATATGATCTATCCAGGAGAATGTTTCATGTGCACTTGAAAAGAAGCTGTCCACTCTTTTCCCTGGTCCCTTCCATTCTACATGAAGTTATTTTAACTTATCTCTTTTGATTATCATCATGAACCCAAAGACTTTCACAAACACAACTTATTTTAATTATTTTATATGTATATATAATTATATATATGTATTTCTTTTTAACATTATAATTGCTACAAGTTGGAGTTAAGAAGAGCTTGAATGACTTTTTTTGTCCTTACAACACTTACACTTTTATTCTAAAAGCATATTTATTTTGGCTTTCAGATGGTCCAGATAGAACTTGATGGTCCTCCTATATTAAGAAATTAAATCAGCTGTAATCCAAGCCATCTCAGATATTTTGGGAAAGAATATGGATATATCTAATGTTTCTGGGGGAAAGTTCCACTGATATTTTTTAGAACCTCTTTAGTGACAGCTAGGAAAGATCATTTCAAGTTTTTATCTTTGCACTAACTTTTCCCACTTAGCTTTTCTTACAATGTGAGGTTTCATCAAGAAGTAAGCCTTTATCTTCCACAGTGCTTTTGATGTTTTATATTTTCTTTTTTAACTCCTAACTTTCATAATTTTCTATGAAAAGGAGTGAAAATAACCAACAACGTCAAGGATTTGGTAATTACTTTTTTTTCTCCAATAAAACTTCTGTCAGTAATCTTCAATTTTGATTTACTTATCCTTGGAGGCTTCATTAGACCTACCAATGAACTAGGCATCATTTTAACTAGAATTAACACTTTCATCATTTATGAATATATATGTAAGACAAACTTTGAAATGCTGGCCACGTGGGAATTCAAATTGCCATGGCAAAATTACAATTTTTTTCATGAAATACTACTACTCCATGGCTACCAGACAATAAATAAATAAACATTCTTTGTTATCATAGTGAGAGAAATTCAAAAAAGCATTGCTATCTCCTTTAGGAATTCTCACATACTTTGATCATGCCTTTGAAGTAATATTCACTTAAAGATACATTTCAGAAGTAATGCTAGATTCTTTTCAATGTTTCATTAGTAGGCATAAGAACTGCATGATATGTTTTACATTTATCAGTCAGGCCATTCAATCATGTTAAATATCACTAATAGCTATAGTTTAAAGATCACAATCCCTTCTTTAAAATGTCAGGTATACACACACACAAAAAGAGTCTTGTTTGAAAGTGATGCATTACACAATTATTTCTCAATGTCTTCCAACCAAGTTTTTGTGCATTTATTACTAGACATTATTAAAAGAAGGGAGGTAGGGAGAGATAGAGAAGAGGGGGAAAGAGAAGGACAAGGGCAAAAGAAAGCAAGGGAAGAGCTCTTCTATTTGAAGAGCAAGACTCTATTCAAACAGTGAATAGCACTGACATTCCTTAAAAAGGAGATGATAATACTGTGAAATACTGAAAATATATTTGAAGATTAAGTGCCAAATTATTTTTCCAAATTCTTAGTTTGGAATTATAATAAATGTGATGAATTAGAATAAATGATTAGAATATCTATCTATATCTAGTTATATTAAAAGACAAGAATAAGAATGGCATAAATGTAATAAAAAATCTATAGAAAAGTTAAATTAGGTACATAGTATAAGAAATCTCAAATATAAATGAACATAATGATAAAATATTCATTACGCAACTTATGTTGATTTCTTCAAAGGCATAAATATGAGAAATGGGTAGGCGGTAGAGAGTAAGAAAGAGAAACACAAAAGTAAATGAATACAAACTACAGTAATAATAAATCTGCAAGGGGGCACTATTGAAGATATATATCCCCAAAACTCATCTGCATACAAAAAGTATCACAAAAAACACACCTTATAATTTAAAACGATTACTTTAGCTCAAGAGAAAGGTTTTTATTAAACCTTAAACAAGGGGGATCCCTAGGTGGATCAGCCCAGGGCCTGATCCTGGAGCCCCGGGATCGAGTCCCACATCAGGCTCCCTGCATGGAGCCTGCTTCTCCCTCTGCCTGTGTCTCTGCCTCTCTCTCTCTCTCTGTCTGTGTGTGTGTCTCTCATGAATGAATGAATGAAATCTTTAAAAAAAAAAAAAAGAAAAGAAAAAGAACTGTAAAAAAAACCCACTAGTACAGGATTATCAAAAATTAGAATTTCTTTTTAAATGCTCATTCTAACTATATTTTATAACATAAAAAGCAAAATATATAAAATTGTGGACACTATATAAGTATAAAAGCAACAGCTCAATTATTTAAACAGTATTGTATGGCAAGTTCTGCATGTACTGAGTAGCAGAGATCTCAGTATTTCACAGCAATTCACAGTTCCCAGGATGTAATAGGCATGCAATAAATATTAAGGTTATGGACTACCTTAATAAACACATATCCAACATTGCTGAAAGTTCAATAAAATCTGAAAGTAGGGAGAAAAAATGGGAACTGACTGGAAATTGAATCTCATAAGTTCACATAAAATCTGTTTCTTTGTAATTTCTAGGTAAGAGACAATCTGAATTTTATAATTTGTTCCTGCATATTATTTTACACAAAGAACATAAATTATCAACTCACCAATTTTTAACAAATGCATCTTCAGTGTCTACTACGGCAACGAGTCAAGATATTCCTGAGTAAGAATTAACAAGCTAGTATCAGAGGCTTTGAGAAAAGGCTTAAAAGCAAAAAGCCAACACTGAACCAATACTTCTCTGATGAAAACACACACACACACACACACACACACACACACACACCCTACATTTTACTGATTTTTTTTTCTCTCAGGTAGTTCTGGATCTTTGCAAAAATCTAATTCTGTTTCCCAAAATAGATCAATATGAAATCCCCTGTGAACACTTTTAAAATTATATTCCTTAGCACAGATGCTTCAATAAATAACTGAATAAAAAGATGGCTAACTTTGAAGGAAAACAGTTCCACTAGAAGTTTTATTCTATATTTAACTGCAAAAATGTTACACCCTAATAATTGGCTCAAAAGGAAGCAGCCTCTGCCCCTCTGGCCAACTTAGTAATATTTAAGCTTTAGTAAGCACCCTTAGCCAGCGTGATTGATTAACCTTTCTTCACATATCTGTAGATTATGCATTCTCTCCTTGAAAGAACAGAGCACCTCTGCACAAGCCCCAGGCACTAAGGAACCAGACTCCCTTGCACAACCTTCAAGCACTGAGATAACACCTGTAGCTGGCACAATCAAGTCTGCACATAATCATGAAATGTTAAAGACCACGGTACTCCCTTCATTGACTAACTACTCTAAACTCCTAAAAAAAAAAAAAAAAAAAAACCCGGGCCAGGCAGAAACCTCTGTAGTTGGCCTTTGGCTCTTCTCTTCAGCTGGCCAGCCTCCTGAATAAAACTCATATTCCATTACAATCAAAACTCATCTCTTGAGTATTGGCCTTTCCAATGATGGGCAGCTGAACTTGAGTTTTGGTAACAGAAAGAACAATCTTGATAATTTTGTTTCTATTTCTCAAGGATACATTAATCCGCCTATAGGAAAGAGGTCTGTAAACATTATCTGTAGAAAAGAAACAAAATATTTTAGGTTTATGGGCCATATGGTATCAGAAGCAACTATGTAACTCTCCTCTTATAGTTTAAAAGCAGTGACAGACAATATAAAGGAACAGCCTTGGCTGTTCTCCAAAAAACTTTATTTACAAAAACAGGCTGGGGTGGCAAGCAGGCTTTGGTTTGCCAACCCTGCTATAGGGTATTACATGATATTGACAGCCTCTCCTTACCAACTTTTAGTCAGGCTTCTTTAAGCCCCCTGCTCAACTAGACCAAATTATGGGTTTTGATTCTGTTCCTCTAGCGTCTAGTTTTAGCAAGAATCTTGCTAAGTCTTAAGTTTAGAGAGAATCCCTCAACCTCAATATTTGGCAGTTTCTTATATCCTGGTACCTGATCACCCTCCTTTGCATTGGCAAGAATCCTGTCAGGTCAGTTCAGCGGGGATCATCCCTTACCTCTGATGTTTCCTTTTAGTGATTTTCCACCCTCTAACTCCCACTGCCCTACTCCTTGCTATAAATTTACACTTTTCTTTGCTGAATTCAGAGTTGAGCTCATTTCTTCTCCTCAACTGCTAAACTCCTTTGTAGTAGTTACCCTATATAAAATCTGTCTTAGGGGGATCCCTGGGTGGCGCAGCAGTTTGGCGCCTGCCTTTGGTCCAGGGCGCGGTCCTGGAGACCCAGGATCGAATCCCAGGTCGGGCTCCCAGTGCATGGAGCCTGCTTCTCTCTCTGCCTGTGTCCCTGCCTCTCTCTCTCTCTCTCTCTCTCTGTGTGACTATCATAAATAAAAAAATAAAAAATAAAAAAATAAAAGTAAAAATAAAAAATAAAATTTGTCTTAGAATTCTTTAACAAGTGTCTGATATTTTTTTTCTCTAACAATATCAAAAATAATCTAAGGTTTTCCTTTGATAGACCAAACTTCATATTTAGTACCTAGAGGATGTCTTTAAAAAAAATGGGATGAAAAACAAAATCAACTTTGGCTATAAAGTCTCATACTTTCATACTTGATTGAGCAATGTTCCTTTTGCCTTCTTTTAATTCTTCAAAAATTACTGCTTCATCATAATTGTGAATTACAATGAAAATCCTAATTTGTATCTTACAAATCAGCATCTTTTGGTTGTACCTTTGCCTTAGGCTTCATTTTATTGCAGCAAGAAGTCTCTATGGGACTGCTGTTCCTATAGATTCCCTACACTAATGTACAATGGAGGTTAATTATACACATTCTAAAGATAGATTAGTTCAACAGTTAACTCCTCTGGGACTTGGTAAAAGGTGATAGATAGTGTTGGCCCTACACCCAAATCATTACTCTCTCCCCTCCCCAGTTCCAACCTCTATTAAGAACCACTATTTTAAATAACCCATCTATTTTCCCCATTAGTAAACTGTATTTTACCACAGATTGAACTATTTCATGTGATTTAGTCTATTTTTTCCCTTTCTACTTCATACCATTGACAAATATTTTTCTTTGGGAATTAATACTACATATTTTAAATATTTTTCCTTGAATATATTTTATTATCTGCCAGGGATCTTGCTCTCCTTTACTGTTCTTTTCAAATAATCCATATGCCATTCCATGTATTATTTCATAAAAAATTTATAATTGTTTTTACTGAGTTCAAAGTGACTAAAATAATAATAAATAATAATTTTGAGTGTGAATTGTTTGTAATTCTAAGCTAGCATTTATATCTCCCAAATATTTAAGTTTCTTATCCAGGAATACAGTTTCTCAGCCAGGCATTATTCTATTCTTTACATCACTCAAAACACATTTGTACTTCATTGCATTAGATATCCTCTTGCCAACATTTTAAAAATTTAAGGAAAATGTATAATTCAACATCAAGATAATAAATGCATCAAGACCAAAGAACATTACTTAACTGAATCAAAGATGGGTCATCTAAGGAAATATATGATTATGTCTCATAAGTAGGTTTACAAAGAAAATTTATGGCCATTTCAATATATACAAAGAACTTTTAAAAGATTTACCAGCCATCATGAATGAAACTATTAACTAATTAATGTATGCTATTTACAGAATAATTTTTGGAAGTATACAATACAGTATTTCATATGCATGGCAAATTAGTTCACATTAAGCAATCAAGTAATGTAATTACTTGTGAATATAGTCACATATAATTGAACTTTAAGAAGAGTATGCTCTTGGTCATAATACAATGAGTAAATTAATAAAAAAAATCTTTAGGAAAGCTCTCACATAACTCATAGTTACTGCCATTTCAAAGTTTTACCAATTAAAAGCTTTACAATTAATTTTACTAAAAATATTTGATTTGTCGAAATAAAGAGCATAAGCTTTTTCACTGTGGTAGGGTAAATAATAACCCATCCTGAAATGTTATTAACTTTAAAACAGAAATAGAAATAAAACTAAGAAATAAGGATATAGTCATCTTAATAAAAAGACAAAAAAATTCAGTGATTCTATTTAAAGATTTCCATCCATAACAATGGTTGTTTATCTCTGTCCAAAGAAACAGGGTTTGCATCATTCAAGAGGTTTTCATGACTTTTTATAGCAGTCACTTTTGATGCTGTCAAATAATAGGAATAAATCACACATTCTCCTTGTCCACTGCTGAAGATAAAGCAGAGCTTGTTTTTATGTTCCCAGAGTTCCCATCAATTTTGGTACTGCATGCTTCTTTATATGGTGATAGACCTTGTATATAGCAACTGGCAATTGGAAATCTCCATCCTTTTAAATTTATCACCACTCTACAGTTCCTTGTAAAAGTGAGACTAAATACTATATTCCTTATTTATTGGGACTCATTCTGAAAACAGATAGTTTATCTTAAGCTCAGACTGAAAATAGTAATTGGTGATCAAAGTTTATTATTCATACAGAATCATGATAGGAAGTTATTTACTATCACTAAATTTTTCTACCATATAGTATTATATGTAAAAAAGAAAAAAGTCAAGGACAATAAAAAATTACTTCTTAAAACAATTATGTACATAACTGAGAACACCAGTTAATCTCTTTAATTCTAAGTCATTATTTCAAAGGACTCAAAAATATTAAGGATGTCCTTCAATGTCATCACAATGTGTATTTGAGTTTATCACTAACTCCCAGGTAATTAGAGTTAACTGTTATTATAAACGAAATCAAGAACGCTTTTCTCCCAAAGGATCACAAGATTTCTTAAACCAAAGTAAACATATTAAATGTATTTATATCAGATACCTTATTCTTCTACTTTGTTTCATCCACTCTTTTTTCTGCATCAAGTTTTTCCTTTGAAGCCTGTTTTTCTTAGAATTATGTTGTCCTTTGAAATATACTTCCCTAGAGCTTAAATATGTAAATATCTGAAAATGCAAATTACTACACTTTTGTTCATATGGAGAGTACAGTCAATCATACCTCTGTAGTTCCAATGCCAGCTATGAATATATAATGAAAAAATTTATAACATGAAATTATTCCCAAATTTTAAGATGCATGATATTATAACTTTACTATTTTTAGTTTTTATGATGCTTGGGATATGATTCAATCTGAATTATGTACAGATTTAATAAATACAATATTTTATTATTGTATTTTGATAAAATGAAAAGTGAGATTTCTTTTGGTAAAATTTTGTCATTATGCCTTCAATGTACTACATAATATTCTATTGTAAGGTTTATCCTGAATGTTCTCTGCTGCTATTTGAGGATGCTATGTAGAAATAATCAAATCCCTCTTCAAAATAGTAGAATCCTATTTCTTTTCCATGAAAAGAAAACAGGTTTGAATTTATACAAGTACCTTTTCTTTTCTTTTTATAAGATTTTATTTGTTAGAGGGAGAGAGCAAGTGTGCAAGAGTAGGGGGAAGGGGCAGAGTCAGAGAGAGAAGTAGACTTCCTGTTGAGCAGGGAGCCAGTTGCAGGGCTCCATCCCAGGACTTTTGAAATCAAGATCTGAGCCCTTAACCAACTGAGCCACCCAGGCACCCCAGAGTAACTTTTCTTTTAATGTTTAATTTGATATAATTAGCTTAATTTTTATTTGGTTGATGTAACATTATTACATAGCTTCTGCTTATATGTTGATTTAAAAAACTGTTGATTATATATACTGGACATACATAGCTTAATACAAAAGTTCACACTAAAAAGCTTTTACTCAATGGTGTATATAATTTTTGAAAGTGTAGCATCTGTAGGTAGAACTTACAAGTCACTTCTATGCCAAAACTTTTAGGAAAAGGGTATGCATTCTATATACTCTCTTTCTTCCACTCATTGGATATAGATGACTATAAGGCCATATGTGATCGTGATGCTAAAGTGGAAACTGCATGATTCTACTATTCTCTGTATGAAGGAAAGTGGTCGACAAACAGGAACACCTCGGATTCTAATGTAAATGAAAAACAAACTATGTGTTCAGGTTCTAGAATTGGGAATTTGACAAATAGATTAAAAGGCTACTTTGAGTTTTAGGAAATTTTGTTGCCGACAAATTGTTAACCTGGTCTAAAAGAACCTATAGCTATGAAGTGATCCTAAAGTTCTCAAAACAGATTATCATTAAACATGTATGAAAGCTGTTCAGCCACCAACAGCTACTTCAGAAATGGTCAGGATGATAAAAGAAGTTCACAGACAGTGAAGTCAATGGCCATCGAGAACAATGGGTAAGAGTGTCTCAGTGAATTTAATGTGGTATCTGTTCTGAGGTTCTTCACAATGCCTACCCATCATGGCTATGGCTGTGTTTATCCTCCTTTCTTAATGAGAGTGTTCTATTTATTTCAAACATTGCAAATTTTCTGTTAGGGTAGAGGGCTCTACATTTCTCTACTGGTGACTGTGGGTCACTAGTCGATAAGACAATATATTTGAACCTGGTGGAGAAAATTCCGTATCACGAGATACATGAGGATGAGCATACATGTTTTGTGGGTGAAATGACAGACTATTACAGAGATGACTAAGTATCTACAAAAACTGGGGCTTCCTCCTCCATAACACAGAATCATTGCTGGGACATCACTACTGAGCCAGGGACAGCATTTAACAGCCATATAACTAGCCATATAACTAGTTCTCACTGCTGGTATGTGATTAGAAATGATGTGTCTCTTCATATCTGAGTTGGTTAAAAAGCACATGTACCTTCTCCAATCTCCTTTTACAATTTCTGAACTGGGCACAAAGAACTACAAAACTCTTAAGAGATAGTTGGTTCACTGAATGCAAGAAGCCTGGATCCCCGAATCATTATATTGGGTGGAACTCCTGTCAACCAGGAGTAAATTTATTAGTGCTCTTAGATTTGCTCTATATAAAGCCTCAGGGAGCAGAATTAGTGCAACTACAAAATTTCCAAGTAAAAAAAATAAAAAGACACGAAACAAAACAAGTTAGACTACAAGTAATAATTCCAAAGTACACAATTGATGCTAATACTTAAAAAAAAAAAAAAAAAAATAGAGCCAATGCACTAAGATCAGGATATAAATTTAGACCGAATTGGTTTCAAAATTATTTTAGTGTGATTAAGATTCATAAAGAATAAAATAACATTTATAAAAGAGAAAAATTATGAAACACACCAGGTATAAATTAAAACAAAAACAAAAACAATCCAGGGCAGCCCAGGTGGCTCAGCGGTTTAGCGCCACCTTCAGCCCAGGGCCTGATCCTGGAGACCCGGGATGGAGTCCCACGTTGGGCTCCCTGCATGGAGTCTGCTTCTCCCTCTGCCTGTGTCTCTGCCTCTCTCTTTCTCTCTCTCTCTCTCTCCCTGTGTCTTTCAAGAATAAATAAATAAAATCTTTAAACAAATCAAGAAATGAAAAAAATGAATAGAAAAAACTAATGAAGATAAAAATAACAGATGAGGTAAATTTAACTAGGTGTAGTCAAAGTGAAAATTTATAACCTAGAAATTAGTGCTAAGGTGAAATATTTTTAAAAATCAGAGACAAAGAGGATACTATGGAAAGTCTCTAATAAATATCTAATAGGTAATCTAGAAGAAGTAAAGAAAAATATAATACACACACTTTCTTAATTTAAAAAAAATGAAAAGCAGGAAAAAATAAATGCACACCAGTTACATCATAATGTAACTGAAGACCAACATATGGAACCTATAATCTCTCAAGTAATGAGAATTCCTCAGAAGAACATTAGCAACTATAGTTTCCACAGATTGTCATGGACAGGGAAATAGTATTTTCAGAACGTTGAGGAAAAATAATAGCACCTAGTATTCTGTACCCAAGTAAACAATCTTTGAAAAAGGAGGTTAAAATAAAGATATATTTAGATAGCCACTAAATAGAACTTAAATACTTACAGTACCTTGCCAAAAGATCTATCAAAAAATAAACTTTAGCAAATAGAATACTGAACCCAGGTAACAGGAAATAGTAACAAAAAATAGCAAGCATACAAACTTAATATATCTTGATGTATCTAAGTGTTGACTTTATAAACCTCTTAATTTTGTTTCTTTAAAAGGTAGAACTGGGGCACCTAGGTGGCCCAGTGATTGAGCATCTGCCTTCAGCTCAGGGCATGATCCCGGGGTCCTGGAATCGAGTCCCACATTGGACTGCCCATGGCAAGCCTGCTTCTCCCTCTGCCTATGTCTCTGCCTCTCTCTGTGTCTCTCATGAATAAATAAATAAGATCCTTTTTCTGGAAAAAAAAAATAAAAAGGTAGAACTAAATTTCAAGACTGGTAGCAATTTCAGTGAGTGGCATGGCATGCCATATTTGAAAAGTGAAGAGAGATGCTAAACAATTTTATCATATTTTTGAAATATTTGTGTTAAGAAAGGATTTTTTAAAAATTATGGACAGCCTCTATAGAAATATGAGTTTAGCATTGAAGTCAGCATACAGTAAAATAAGGTACTAGAATCGAAGTTAAAATTTGGTTAAAATAATATACTAAAAATGATCATTTCAACCCAGCTTATTTTTAACCTATTTTTAAAACTGTGACAAAGGACAAAATATAATTATTTAACTTTACTCTGTCTTTCTTGGAAATAATACCTTCTATTTTTAGACTCCTTGGAGCCTCTTGATTTCATATTCTCCTCAAGCTACATGAAAGTCGGGAATTGCTTCATGAAAAAAACGGCTTTATTTGGAATTGAAGGTTATATTGTAAGAGTTTATATTTAGTTTTGAGAACCTTTAGAAAGGGAAAATACTATTTGGGCCATTAAGTATGCCCTTTTATTCTGATCCCAATCTCACCTTTTAGCTTTCCATCATATCCTCAAACTCCCTTATTTAATGCTGGCAAATCTTGGTGTCTCAAAATTTCTTTATGCTCTCTGCTTCCACAGTCCTCTCTGATAACATGATTGGACAGGAGATCATAAACACAGAGCATAAATGTTTCTGAACTGCGGCAGAGGATAGAACCATGCAGCCTTAATAACAACGCCCTTCAGGAGCTCAGATCAATAGCTGTGTCCCGAAAGGCCCTGTGTGTCCCATTCACTTCTGTGAACAGTAATGCAATCGTCCGAGAACTGCCACCATCCATGCCTCTTGAATTTTAAAGCAACACTAGAGAAAAATAAATAAAAGCATCTACCTAGAAAAGGTTTTATTTTTTTAAAGATTTTATTTATTTATTCATGAGAGACAGAGAGAGAGAGAGGCAGAGACACAGACAGAGGGAGAAGCAGCCTCCATGCAGGGAGCCCCACGTGGGACTCAATCCCAGGACCCCGGGATCACCCCTGAGCCAAAGGCAGATGCTCAACCACTGAGCCACCTGGGCATCCCAGAGGAAGGGTTTTAAAAATTCCTCCGTGTTTCAGAACTTTTATTTCCATAGTCAATTGTTATTTTGTAAAATTATGTCATGTGATCCTTATAGACTTAAGGGATATATCCCTGCAGTATGTATGTATATGTGTGTATATATTCCCAGCAGGTTTAAAAACCCAAACTCTATCATCTCTAAGTATAAGTGCCACTGTCTTAATGAGATTTATTCTAAATTAATATCCAAGAGGAATTTATTAGAAATTCATGTCACTTCAAAACTCACAAATGAACTAAAATTGCATTCAATTTTTCATGTTGTTTCCAATTACTTCTTCCATAGTGTGAAAATATTCTTAGATATATTCAGTGAAAGACTATTTGATGTAAATCAATGCTTTATGAATTAACATTATTTTTTAATTCAAACCCTTTGTGGAATACATTAAGACAATTAAAAAAATAAAACCTGTAACATCAATATGCCTAAGTATGATAGTTTTAATCATAAACCAATAAGATAAAATTAAAATAGTTATGAAAAATAAGTTGAGATTTGAGCCAAGAATAAAATATTCTTTACGGTATATAACAGAATAACCTAAACTATTGTTTGGTTTTAAATTTTAGCATATCTGCTTAATGTAATATTTATGTCTAAACCTGATTGATAGCAAGAACAAGAGAACTTCCCCCTTATATGCTTCTAGAATTTGTATCTAGATATGCCTTAACAATCTTATAGAGAAATGAATCACATGTTCAAACATCCAGTAGTACAACTTTTAGGATAAAATATAATGATAAATTATTTAAATGCAAACAAATACACAACAAATAAGTACAAATAAATATTCATAACATTGATAGTATGGGTAAATATAGTTTAATTCTATTTCACTAGAATTTATTGTATATTGTGTTTATTGTGTTGTTATATAGCAAATCAAGAGTTCTCAAATCCATTCAAGTAAATTATCAAAATCCTTAAAACCTCATCATAATATTTTCTATCATCATATCTTACATCAAAGTTCAGAACAGTCCATATATTTTTCCATCATTCCCAGTTAGTTGGAATTTCAGAACAGATATGTAGATACTGTTGTAAATTGTGTTCATATCAGATTCCAAAGAATAAGCAAGAACAAAATGAATGATGAATTCATTTGATGAAGAACATAGTGCTCCTTGGAACTAGTGGATAGGCAGTGAGATAAGGAAATGAATGAGAAACAGGAAGAATGAAAAAATGGAGAAACAGAGGAGGGGATAGAAATAGGGAAGGAAAACACAAAGACCAGACTGAGAAATATTGAGGCTTTAGTTCTTGGTCTGGTATCAATTACTGAATGGCCTCAGGGAATAAAATTCTGTTCTCAGTAATTCAGCATCCTGATTTATAAAATGAGGGAGAAAGATATTTTTAAAACTATTTTATATATTTACTTGAGAGAGAAAGAGAAAGCAAGTGAGAGAGCACAAGCAGGGGGAGGGAGAGGGAGAAGCAGGCTCCCCGCTGAGCAGGGAGCACATGGGGGCTCAATCCCAGAACCCCTGCGATCATGACCTGAGCTGAAGACAGATGCTCATCAACTGAGCCACCGAGGTGCCGCAGGTAAGATAATTCTTATGGCTTTTCAGATCTAAAGCAACTAGATCTGATCTACTGCAATCTTTTCTGAAGAAAACTTTACTATTTCACAGAAAGGAGAAGAAACAAAGCACTACAGAGCACTCGGTAGGTATATCAATAGTGTCTGCCTGTAAGTACAAGTAGAGCTTGGTTCTCTCAATGCCTTATGATGACTCATATCAATAAATTTTTTACCCTGAATTACATATATGTTTTTAAAATACTCCTCCTTTATCTGACAGCCCTGGTGAAACAGACATATATATAATTTTATAAATAAGGAGGCTGAAAACGAAAGAAAGAAAGAAAGAAAGAAAGAAAGAAAGAAAGAAAGAAAGAAAGAAAGAAAGAAAGAAAGAAAGAAAGAAAGAAAGAAGAAAGAAAGAAAGAAAGAAAGAAAGAAAGAAAGAAAGAAAGAAAGAAAGAAAGAAAGAAAGGAGAAGAAAAGAAAAGAAAAAGAAAAAGAAAAAGAAAAAGAAAAAGAAAAAGAAAAAGAAAGAAAGAAGAAAGAAAGAGAAAGAGGAGGGGGAAGATGGAGGGAAGGAAGGAAGAAAGAAATGGGACAACTCAGAGCACCCACCCAATAACCACAGAGATCCAATCCAAGGTAGTAGATGTGGGATGCAAAGCACACTCCCTGCCTTACTATAAGAGACCCTGACAACATCCAGCTGGATTTCAGACTCACAATGGACCAGGCACTGCTGTGTTCCCAGCCCTTAGGAAGGGGAGAATCTTTTGCAATTACCCTGTCTATATCCCATGTGTATGGTGTGTGTGAGGAACTATAACTTACCTGTTTAGTTCTTAGTTTTCCAGGTCAAGAGGAACTTGAGCTATGAGGTTTCATTTACATCCTGAGCTAATTTTAAATGGTACTCTTCTGGACGTCAACACCGTGCATAACGGAATAAATGTTTGGGAAGATGTGGGGTTTTGTGCCTGAAAGAGGGACTTGAATCATGAAAATCCAGAGTGGACTGTGACATACTGTCACACTGGCAGCTCCCCCTAAACATATTTCCAGGAATTCACCCCCTTGTATAGTACCCCCTCATATACTCACTCTACCTGGCCATGTGGAAAACTCCCTCCTAAGGCAGCCACTGCACTATAAAAAAATCTTAGACCTAACACCAATAAAAAATAAATTTATTATTTAAAAAAATAATAAAAAAAATAAAGGGTTAAAAAAATGAAATAGGGAAAAAAAAATCTTAGACCAGATTCTTAAATGATGAGACACCACATAGAAATAAACTCTGGAAGATGAGAGGTCATTCTGACATTCCAGCCTCACGGCTGAATTCAGCTGCATTAGTGACCTTTGCGTACCCTAAAGCAAAAGAACTGCCCAGTTGAGCCCTGAGAAATCATAAATTGGTGTGGTTTTAAGCTAGTAAGTTTGGGTTATTTTATCTCAATAACAACAGATAAATAAAACATAAGATTCATTTATATTTATCTCTACAACCTACGAAGGTGATTAACAGATTAATAGGTACTCAAAAATGTTAAGAGCTCAACTAAATGAAATGTTCTAACAAAACAGACCAAAAGAAATGATAGAAAGACACTGTTTTTTCTTCTTCAATTATATATATATAATATATACATATTATATATACACACACACATATACACACACATATCTCACATTATATATGTGACCATATGCTATCTGACATATGATTTTATTCATATAAGTTCCAATCAATTGGCCATTTAGGTTACATGTAATTCAGAGATTTGGTTATGAAATAAGTTGTTGATGGATGGTGATAGAATCTGATAAAAAATATTATCAAAGGAAATAAAGGAATAATACAAAATGTCAAAAGCAGACACTTAAGTAAGTACTCTGAAATGGAGACCGGTGGTAGTATAAAATACCTGTCTAAAAATGAGGTGTCTTAACATTCACTCTGGCTTCCCCTGTGTTTGTAAACAGTAATTTATTGTATTCAATTGGATCTAAGCAGATTCACGTGTTTTTATTAGTTCTCCATATACTTTATCATGAGTTGACTAGTACCACTACATTATTTATGGATAAGGAAACTATGCTTTCAAAGCTAATAAGCCATAGATTTAGAATTCAAGCTTGATTCTTCCAATTTCTGCTATCCACTACAAGGAGATGATGAACATTTGTATTACCTCCACTCTCTATTTCTAGAATCAAATAAATTAAAATAAAGATAACAAGCCATAAAATAGATGAGTCTACCAGTAGCTCTACATAAGCTGATAATGATTACCGTTTGTCCAAAATCATCCTTACCTAACAAATACAAGAATTTTAAGGCATATAAATAAGAATGCAATTCACAGAGTAAACATACTAATTAAGAAAAAATATAGCCATCAATAACTGTCACTACTTCTTATTCCATGATTAATACCATAAAAATACAAATAGTTAATAAAAGCTAATCATACAAGTCCTGAGAATTATTCTTTGCATATTTTAAAAATCTTTATTATTTTTACCAATGAATGCCCAGCTTCTATGTAAATTAAATTAAACCATGTTAAAATTAAACCATGTTAAAACTACACGGTTAAGTATGTGTAATGTTTTATCCTTAACTTTTATTATCCTCTTAATTCCACTGATTATTCACATATATTAATTTTTCTTCAGTTTATTTTCCAATGTGTAGATACATCCTATAAAACCCCCTCAAAGAATAATTTCTGACTATTCCATCCTAAATCCTTGTCAAGGGTGAATAAAAATTTAGAATTCAATCTATTGATAAGCTTCAGGGAAACATCTTTTAAAAATCAGGGGAGAAAAGCTGGTTCATGCTTTATAAAAACTATACCACATATAAGATATTAATATTTTTAAACAAACACAATCATCATTGGAAACTCTAGTGAAATCTTCAACATTCAAGAGCACAAGTGTTTATAAATAGATAAGACCTTAAAAAATTCACATATATTTTCCATGACCCTTATATGTATACAAGTATGTTTTTCCTTGTTTATTCTCATCTTTTTTAAAGAACATGAATATATCACTAACAAAGAAGTAAATAAATTCAACATGGTGCTACAGAAAACAAACTTATAAATCAACTACCATTAAGTATGAAATATCTGTATTGTTACTATTTATCAAGCCATAATTTTATTTCTATATTTGTGTTTTGATTACAAGTCCCAATCCAAACACAATTGATGTATATTATCTCTATGTAAAATTTTTAAATGTATAAATTTATTAGATTAATAAGCTTTCACAAAATGCATCATATAAAGAAAAAATCTTCCATCTTAAAAATTATATTGTTATCATATCATTGTGAAAGAGATGGTTCTAAACTTAGTTAGCATTGTGTTGTATTAATATTTCCTAAAAAATCTTACACAAATACTACTATTACAACAACTAAAAGGTAATTTGTTACGTGGTGAGAAATTGTATTAAATAGTAGCAAAAGATAGGGGTGCCTGGGTGGCACAGTCTGTGAAGAGATCTACCCTTAGTTTTCTGATCTACTCTTACTTAGTTTCCCATCAGGTCAGGTCGTTAGCTCAGGCTCCTAACTGTTTCCCCTCTCACTTTGCCCTTCCCTGCCAGGGCGTGCACACATGCATGTGTGGGTGTGTGTGGGTGTGGGCACACGTGTGCACTCTCTCCCTCAAATAAAGAAGTCTTAAAAATAGTAGCAAAAGATAAATTAAGCTCTGACATAGTCAGTATTCAATCACCAAACATATAACACCTGCATAAATTATCCTGTATGTTTTTGAAACATATATGTGAATTCCTCACTTATTTAAATATAACTTTATCTTACCTAGGAACTATTCAATTACTACAATTCAACATGAAGGAGAATTATTTTCAAACTATCTTTAAATGCCACATTCTAAGTTATCAAACATGAAAGTTGAGCAAACGTCCATTTTGAATCCCTTTTGTTTTTTGTTGCTGTTATTAATTTTGCTTTACTTTATAAAAACTAGGTGAATACAGCCATTCATATGGCTTAACTACTTTATTAAGTCAATATGGAAGAATCGCTTGTCATGGTATAGAATTTATTTTACATGTTTATACACACTTCCTAGGAGAAAAAAATAATAAGAAACTATCTTATAGTTAATAATTTCTTCCACAATCAATTCTGCCAGTAATTTCATCTGAAAATGTATTACTTGAAAATGAATGTAAAACAAATTTGCCTCTTTAAAACATCATTTAAATGCATGATAAGTTATTTGAGTGCATCTTTCTTACCGTGACAAGAACCATCGATTTCTTCATATCCTGTACTGCAGATACACCTTCCAAGAGGAACCAGCCAATCTCCATCAGCTCCACAATAGAGTTTAGGAGTATCACGCTCTTCTGCACTCTTCACACAAGAGCCCCTTACTTCAACCAAAGAAGAAGAATCAACCCTTGGGATGGTGTCAGGAAACATAGCCAAGTTACGAACAGTGAAGGGGCACTTTTTGTAGAAAACACGAACTGAGACCAGAGCAATGCATGCCCCAATGTCTTGGAAAGCCAGATAAAATCCTTTCCTTTCTATAGGCCCCACCTCACGAATTTCTGTGTTAAGTTTCAGGATACGATCACCCAAATCCATCTGGGTAAAGCTTTCATCAGCAGCAATTGTGTCAATCTTTGTATATTGGCTTGGCTTGAATTTGATTCCATGGGACTCATCTGATTCCACATAATACAGATTAAATGTTTCTTTGCAAGTTCCCAAAACCCAGGGAATGCTGTTACAATCCCTCAATGTAAACTTCATTTCCACATAAATTTTCTGTGCTGCATCACGGGAGATCCAGTTTGTTCGAAGCCAGTTGTTTTGGTTTGGTTCCATTACATTGCAGACCTGGTACGTGTGAATGGGCCTATTGTGTTCATCCATTTCAGTGATAGCATCCCACTGCAAGAAGAAAAAAAAAATTAAATGATTGTAAAACAACAGTGGTTTAAAGAGATATGATTACTTCCAAAATTTTCTATTTTAGCAAAGAAATATAAATAGAAAGGATACAAATGAAGCAATGCAAAGCACCAATGCAGCAGGATTTTAACTTTTTAACCATGGACCTCTGGCTAAAAGTATAGGTTCTGGACATACCAACTATCCTGGTATGAAGCTTGCTTTCCTACATATTAGATCAAGAGCTACTTAATTTCACCTCTTGTTTCCTAAACTGTAAAATGGTGCTAATAATAGTACATGTTTCCTATGGTTGTTACAAGGCATAAGTTACTTAATAGATGCAAAGCAATGTGAATAGTTCTTGGTACACTGTAAGAATATAAAATAACATCCATTATATGATCAAAATAAACAGACTGATGACAAATACACTGTGGTTACCAACCTGCCTTCATATCCAATTTGCCACAAATTGAGATATATTTAGCAGTATTCAATTAAATATTTACATGTCTGACAGAAAACAGACATAAATAAGGCCACAGACTTATTCAAGAAATATTTATGAGGCACTATTCTAGACTCTGGGAATACAGCAGTGACTGGCTGAACCCTGCTTTTGTGAAGCTTAGAGTGAGGAGAGACAATAAAAATTGTAAATGAGTAAACTGAAAAATATGGTAGAAAATACAATGGGAAAAATTAAGGCAGGGAGATGGAAAAGAGGGTTGCGATTTTAAATAGGGTGCCCAGAAAAAGCCTTACTAAGGTGGTGACATTTAAGCAATGTCGTGGCAGTGAGAGAGTGAATGAACCTTGCCAAGAAGAAACAGTTCAAATACCCTTAGTCAGGAGTATAGAGATATATCTTAGGAACAGTATGAATGGGCACGGGAAGCACATAGGTAACAGGACAGAAAAAAAAAAGGACAAAAATAAGCATTTTAAAGCGCTCTAGGGACACCTGGGTGGCTCAGTGGTTGAGCGTCTGCCTTTGACTCAGGTCGTGATCCCAGGTCCTAGAATCGAGTCCCATGTCGGGTTCCCCGCAGCGAGCCTACTTCTCCCTCTGCCTGGGTGTCTCTCTCTGTGTCTCTCATGAATAAATAAATAAAATCTTAAAAAAAATAAAGCACTCTATAAGCATTTTAAGCTTTTAGCTTTTATCCTGAGCTTCATCATTTGATTATCTTCACTTCTACATGTTGACATTGAGCATTCCATTTATTTGCATTGAAAAATTCTGCTTATCCTTTTTTTTTTAAATTTTAATAAAAATCTTTAAGTATCGAAAGAAATTGGCATTGTCAGTATTTACACATCTAATACGGGTAATTCCAAATTATAATTTCAAAGTGTAATTGTATATTATTTGCATAGTAATAGTGATAATTTTCAACAGATTTGAAAAAACATTCTGGTCAATTTATAGCCTTTTTGGGAAAACATGTTAGTCATCATAGTTTCTCATTTTTACCAAAGTAAAATGGAAATAATAAACTGTTTTCTATAGTGATTAAGTATTTTATTTCCTAATACCATACTTCAGTGATTTATAATAAGATTATTTAACACATCCCGTTTGCAGTTTCTTACTTTAATTGGCTGTAGAGAGTCACTTAATCAAGACTGGTTGAATTTCAATTAGCGGTTTCTTTTTTTTTTTTTTTTTAAAGATTTTATTTATTTATGATAGTCACACAGAGAGAGAGAGAGAGGCAGAGACCCAGGCAGAGGGAGGAAGCAGGCTCCATGCAGGGAGCCCGATGTGGGATTCGATCCCGGGTCTCCAGGATCGCGCCCTGGGCCAAAGGCAGGCGCCAAACCGCTGCGCCACCCAGGGATCCCATCAATTAGCGGTTTCAAATAGAATGGCTACTTTCTTCAGTTTACAGGACAGTTATGACATCAACCACTTCCAATATCTACTGTATATTTCTATAAATTTATGTTGTCAAGCAACCTTAAAAACAATCTGCATCTAAAAATTTTGTTTATAAGTTGCTAACTTGAAATTCAGAGCATATTTTCCAGGAGAAATACTAAGTTCCCTTGGAATTGTGGGTATAATCTTGCAAAACACCGCTGATAAACACAGTAGTTATCCAATAATCTCATGAAGATGCATGCAATTACCCATCTCAATGTTTTCCATCTTAGTGATCACGGGTCTTATCTGACTCTTACACTGAATTTAAGGCATACCAGCACTATCATAGCTCATTATAAATATAAGATTTTATTTATTTATTCATGAGAAACACAGAGAGAGAGGCAGAAACACAGGCAGAGGGAGAAGCAGGCTCCTCACAGGGAGCCCAACATGGGACTTGATGCCGGGTCCCCAGGATCACGACCTGGACCGAAGACGGCGCTAAACAGCTGAGCCACCCGGTTGCCCATAGCTCATTTTAAAGGCAAATTAACCATTTAGAATATAAGCAGTGAAACAAGATGCAAATAATAAAGTCTATGAACTACCAAAATCAGTATCCAAAATTCTAAGGATTTAACCGATTAGAGAGCCTCTGAGGTACTCAGCTAAGGATTATTCTGTTTTTAGAAAATTTTCCTTTTTTTTTTTTTTACGATTTTAGAGAATTTTCTAATCAGAACTGATCTTATTTCTCAGGAAATGTATATAATTATGATCTAACTGCATCCTCTACTCTCCCATATTGAAGTACAGAGCTATATTCTCAATAAATTCTGTTTGAATAATTACATTTTAACATTGTCACACTATACCTCTTCATACTAATAAAAAGTAGTAACCATGCTCATTACAATCAATTCTCCCAAAATGAGATTTAATTAAAATGTCAAAAATGGCCTCTTGTGATAAAAAAAAATCTGAAATCATTTCATATGTTTATTTAAAAATATGTTGGGTTTGGCAGAAAAGTATTTATAAAGAAGGAAGGGTCAGGAATGGGAAAAATATAACATACATTCACTGAACAAGGGTCATTTGAACCAAGGGATGAGGAAATGACAAAATATACACAGAGAATGAGAAATGTGGTTCTTCTCCAAGATATTGCATAAAGATTCTAACAAAATGGTGCATCATTTTCTGGGTTAAATTTGTGATATTCAATGGTCTATGTAGTGTTTCTTCTCTCTTTAATTTTTAAAAGAGAAATCAGAATTAGATTTGGATACCCAAATAGTTAAAACAGATCAACATTTAGATTTATTTTGTCATATCCAAAAACACTGAAAGTCACTGAAATTAGATTTTTAAATTTGGATCTGGCTACTTAAAACAAGAATATAAAATCAAAATTGGTATAAGATCTAAAAGACCACGTCTGTAGTCTAAAGGCTGTAGGAGTGACTCCAACTAGCTCATTCCCAACTCTTTACTCTGCCCCTTCCTTGTCTCTCCCACAGAAAACCCAATAAAGGCTCTAGCTCAGGCTTTCCCTTCCCTGACTTCTGTGACTTGACCAAAACTTGTCACCTCCTCTGTGGCCCTGACTGGCACAGGGTTACTTCTTTATTGAGTCCTGTGAATAGAGTAAACTTTGTTTTTCCAAGTCTAGTTCTTGTTTCCTCCAGGGGCCACGTGGACCTTCCCATAACATATCCAACATTAACCTTCTTAGAACAAATAGCTTATGGGGTCATGAGACGGTCTTTCTGACAACCCCTCAGAAGACAACCGATTCTTGCCTAACCAAAAGCTTTCCCTGAGCCAGACACTTTATGTGGCCAAGTTTTTCTCTATGCATCCCATATTAATTCATATATCTACTCCTTGGTCTAAAAAAAAAGATTCATAAAATGACCGTATAACAAACTCTCTCTGTTCTATTCATCCAGGCAGTAAGAGCAGATACGGGTGTAAGATACTCTGTATGTATTACAATAATTAAACAAAGATGGCATTAGATTGAGGCAGCTTTAATGCCTTTGCAAGACTACTTAAGCAAACTGAAACCTAAACTATGGTAAATTCCTATAAATGCTCCAACTTTAAAAAAAAAAACAAAACCTATGTACAATCAATCACAAGAAGCCCAACCAGGCTTTCCCAAATAAGA
The DNA here is from genome assembly GCF_011100685.1 of Canis lupus familiaris. Taxonomy (NCBI): domain Eukaryota; kingdom Metazoa; phylum Chordata; class Mammalia; order Carnivora; family Canidae; genus Canis; species Canis lupus. Next base: position 4,426,904 of record NC_049254.1, on the reverse strand, counting down.
CACCCACTTAAGCTACAATCAAATAATTTCCTTGCTTTGCTTGCACATCTGCTCTTTAAAAGCCGTTTCCCTAGCTCCTGTTTGTGGAGAGTGACCCCTAACCCCTATGGGTTTAACTCTGATTCAAATTGATGCTTATTCAAATGCACTCTTAGAAATTTTAGTATGCCTCAGTTTACCTTTTAATACACATACAACTAGTTTTGCTCTACTGGGCTCTTTTCTACATTATTTGTGAGTTGTTTTATAATATTAGTATTTTAAGTCATATATATAATATGAAAAAAATTAAGCAAGGCGTTAGGATATTTTGAGGTCAGTTCCTATTATATAAAAGCAAGTGGCTGGGCAGCCTGGGTGGCTCAGCGGTTTAGCGCCACCTTCAGCCCAGGGTGTGATCCTGGAGACCTGAGATCGAGCCCCACATCGGGCTCACTGCATGGAGCCTGCTTCTCTGACTGCCTGTGTCTCTGCCTCTCTCTCTCTCTGTGTCTCTCATGAATAAACAAATAAAATCTTAAAAAATAAATAAATAAAAGCAAGTAGCTGATAGAACTGACCAACTTAATTTCTATTTTTTTTAAGATTTTATTTATTTATATGAGAGAAGGAGCCTATGAACTCCTGGATGCATGCAAGTGGTGGGGAGGTGCAGAGGGAGAAGCAGGTTCCTGACTGAGCAGGGAGCCCCATGTGCGGCATAATATCAGGACCCAGGGATCATCACCTGAGCCAAGGGACTGACAGGGAGCCCACATGGGGTCAATCCCGGGACCTAGGGATCATGACCTGAGCCGAAGGCAGACACTTAACTGACTGACCCACCCAGGTATTAGGCTTGACCAACTTAATTTCAATTGCAGAACTAAAGATAGTTTTGATTATTTCATTGTACAATTTCTCCAGTTACAAGTATTGTGTACATCTAAATATTTTACACTACAGAATGCTATGCGTGTGTTTGTTTTAAAGGAACTTTTACACCTTGGAAACACGTGGTACAGAATTAAAGTTACCAAAAGTTTGTGTATATGACTGAATGCTTTATGGCACCTAAGAATATTTCTCCACTGATGGATGTCTTAGGCAGCTAGTTTAAAGTGAATGCTTCTTAGAAGTGACAGGAAATCTAAAGAGCTATGAGCAGTACTTAATCCATTTATGCCTTAGGTTCTCTAAAAACTCGTCTCCACCCACACAACGAGAATTTTTGTTACCATAGCAAGCTAAATAAACTAGGCCAAAAAGCTGGATTCCTTTTGGGCATAGAAAATTAGAACAGGGAAATTAATTCTTAATGCAACCAGCAGTCATTGTGAATCAGATTTCTTTCTTTTTTCGGAGAACAAAATAAGGCAATCAAATAGCCTTTCTAGGCAAGAATATTCAGACAATTTGCTGGTAAATTGACCCAAACTTCTAAACTGCAGATGTAAATCTTTCGAATTTATACTTTCTTCTCTCTGAAAATCTTTGGAATTCATCAGGAATATAAACATTTATTGCAAAAATAAATGTTAAAAATTTTAAATAAAAAGTCTTTCTCAGCATAGAAAGGGCTGTTGGTAAGTGAATTGTAATTTCAAATAGCAGTAATAAATTCTGATTACTTACTCAAAAACCACAGTTCAAGAAAACTTATAGGAAAAAAACAGAATTACCTCATACTAACATGCTCATCTTTAATCTCCAGACTGAAAAAGGAGCGGGGGGGGGGGGGGGGGGGGGGGTCATATCCTAGATAACTTAGGACGCTAGACAGCTTCAGGGCTGGTCTGCTTTATGGAAAAAAGAAAAAATCAGTAAAAACCAAAGTTAAATATGCTGACAGTAGGGACTAGGGAAGTAAGCACTCTAATAACATTGAAGAATGAGATAGCTATAAAAAAAATTGGGGGTTTCACCTTTAGCCTGTGTTTCCTAAATGAGTAAGTACTGATTTATATGCATGTGAAACTGTTTTTCTCCCTTCCCTTCTCTCTCTGCCTTGAAAAAAAAATCACATACTATAATACCACTAGATATTCTAATATTAAAAATTACTAAGTCTTAAATTTATTTTTGTCTCCATTTATAATAGATCACAGCTATAAACTAAATGGGAAATAAACATGGTGAAAAATATTTTTTCTTGTTTTATTTCTTTAAAATGTGGTTTTAATAAATATATAAAGAGAAGATATACAAAAAATAGAAAATAACAAAAGATCATTTCAGGAGGAGGGGCAAGATGGCGGAAGAGGAGGGTCCCCAAATCACCTGTCCCCACCAAATTACCTAGATAACCTTCAACTTATCCTGAAAATCTACGAATTCAGCCTGAGATTTAAAGAGAGACCAGCTGGAACGCTACAGGGAGAAGAGGTCGCGCTTCTATCAAGGTAGGAAGACGGGGACAAAGAAATAAAGACACAAAAGGCCTCCAAGGAGGAGGGGCCCCGGGAGGAGCCGGGCTGAGGCCGGGGCGAGGGTCCCCAGGACAGGAGAGCCCCATCCCGGAGACGCAGGAGCTGCACCGACCTTCCCGGGGGAAAGGGGCTCAGGGAGGTGGAGCAGGACAAGGGGGCGGGCCGCAGGCAAGCGGGGCTCCGGGGACACTAACAGGCACCTGCGCCCGGGTGAGGGGATGTGCGCCGAGCTCCCTAAAGGGTGAGTGCGCACGGGGTACCCGGAGCAGCTCGGGGGGGCTCGGGGGCGGCTGGGAGGGAGGGGGAGGAGGGGGGGCGGGGGGGGGGAGGATCGGGGGCGATGGGGGCGCTAAGAGGAGGGGGCTGAGGGGAGTGGGCGGGGAGAGCTCGGGGGGGATGGGGGCGGCTCCGCGAGGGGGCGGGGGGGGAGCAGCTCGGGGGGGCTCGGGGGAGGCGGAGGGGGGGCTGTCGGGGGGGCGGGGGGGGGAAGTTGAGGGGAGCTGGGGGGGGCTCCGCGGAGGGGGCTGGGGGGCACAGAGCAGCTGGGGGGGGCTCGGGGGCGGCTCCGCGGAGGAGGCTGCGGGGGCGGCTCCGCGGAGGGGCTGCGGGGCGGGAGCAGCTGGGGGGGGCTCGGGGGCGGCTCCGCGGAGGTGGCTGTGGGGCGGGAGCAGCTCGAGGGGGCTCGGGCGGAGGAAGAGGCTCCGCGGAGGGGGCTGCGGGGCGGGAGCAGCTGGGGGAGGGGAGGCTCAGGCGGAGGAAGAGGCTCTGCGGAGGGGCTGCGGGGCGGGAGCGCGAATCCAACAGCGCAGGTCCCCGAGCACAGGGCACCAGGACAAAGCCCAGGATCCGGCCTCCCCCCGGACAGGCAGAGGCCGGGAGGGCCCAGGACAGCAAGGACGCTCCTGCCCCGAGCTGAGATCAGCGGCACCGCACTGGAGCCTCCAGGCCCTGCAGACAGAGCTCCGGAGCTACTCTGGGAGCTGAATGCAGGGCTCCAGAGCTGGCCCCACCACTGGGGTTGTTCCTCCTGGGGCCTCACGGGGTAAACAACCCCCACTGAGCCCTGCACCAGGCAGGGGCAGAGCAGCTCCCCCAACTGCTAACAGCTGAGAATCAGCACAACAGGCCCCTCCCCCAGAAGACTAGCTAGACAGACATGTTCCAGGGGAAGTCAAGGGACTTAAAGTACACAGAATCAGAAGATACTCCCCGTGGTTTTTTCTTTTTTTCTTTTTGATTTCTGATTGCTTGCCCCACCCTTTTTTTTCCCCTCTCTTTTTCTTTCTCTTTTTCTTCTCTTTTTTCCTTTTTTTCTTTTTTTTCTCTTTTCTTTCTTTCTCTTTTTCTCCTTTTCCCAATACAACTTGTTTTTGGCCACTCGGCACTGATCAAAATGACTAGAAGGAAAACCTCACCTCAAAAGAAAGAATCAGAAACAGTCCTCTCTCCCACAGAGTTACAAAATCTGGATTACAATTCAATGTCAGAAAGCCAATTCAGAAGCACTATTACACGCTACTGGTGGCTCTAGAAAACAGCATAAAAGGCTCAAGAGACTTCATGACTACAGAATTTAGATCCAATCAGGCTGAAATTAAAAATCAGTTGAATGAGATGCAATCCAAATTAGAAGTCCTAACAACAAGGGTTAACGAGGTGGAAGAACAAGTGAGTGACATAGAAGACAAGTTGATGGCAAAGAGGGAAACTGAGGAAAAAAGAGACAGACAATTAAAAGACCATGAAGACAGATTAAGGGAAATAAACGACGGCCTGAGGAAGAAAAACTTATGTTTAATTGGGGTTCCCGAGGGCGCCGAAAGGGACAGAGGGCCAGAATATGTATTTGAGCAAATCATAGCTGAAAACTTTCCTAATCTGGGAAGGGACACAGGCATTCAGATCCAGGAAATAGAGAGATCCCCCCACTAAAATCAATAAAATGATTTTATGAGAAAGGAGAGATCACTGCCAACACCAAGGAAATACAAACGATTTTAAAAACATATTATGAACAGCTATACGCCAATCAACTAGGCAATCTAGAAGAAATGGATGCATTCCTGGAAAGCCACAAACTACCAAAACTGGAACAGGAAGAAATAGAAAACCTGAACAGGCCAATAACCAGGGAGGAAATTGAAGCAGTCATCAAAAACCTCCCAAGACACAAAAGTCCAGGGCCAGATGGCTTCCCAGGGGGAATTCTATCAAACGTTTAAAGAAGAAACCATACCTATCCTACTAAAGCTGTTTGGAAAGATAGAAAGAGATGGAGTACTTCCAAATTCGTTCCATGAGGCCAGCATCACCTTAATTCCAAAACCAGACAAAGACCCCACCAAAAAGGAGAATTACAGACCAATATCCCTGATGAACATGGATAAAAATTCTCAACAAGATACTAACCAATAGGATACAACAATACATTAAGAAGATTATTCACCTTGACCAAGTGGGATTTATCCCCGGGATGCAAAGCTGGTTCAACACTCGTAAAACAATCAATGTGATTCATCATATCAGCAAGAGAACAAACAAGAACCATATGCTCCTCTCAAGAGATGCAGAGAAAGCATTTGACAAAATAGAGCATCCATTCCTGATCAAAACTCTTCAGAGTGTAGGGATAGTGGGAACATTCCTCAACATCTTAAAAGCCATCTATGAAAAGCCCACAGCAAATATCATTCTCAATGGGGAAGCACTGGGAGCCTTTCCCCTAAGATCAGGAACAAGACAGGGATGTCCACTCTCACCACTGCTATTCAACATAGTACTGGAAGTCCTAGCCTCAGCAATCAGACAACAAAAAGACATTAAAGGCATTCAAATTGGCAAAGAAGAAGTCAAACTCTCCCTCTTCGCCGATGACATGATACTCTACATAGAAAACCCAAAAGCCTCCACCCCAAGATTGCTAGAACTCATACAGCAATTCGGTAGTGTGGCAGGATACAAAATCAACGCCCAGAAATCAATGGCATTTCTATACACTAACAATGAGACTGAAGAGAAATTAAGGAGTCAATCCCATTTACAATTGCACCCAAAAGTATAAGATATCTAAGAATAAACCTAACCAAAGAGGTAAAGGATCTATACCCTAAAAACTATAGAACACTTCTGAAAGAAATTGAGGAAGACACAAAGAGATGGAAAAATATTCCATGCTCATGGATTGGCAGAATTAATATTGTGAAAATGTCAATGTTACCCAGGGCAATTTACACATTTAATGCAATCCCTATCAAAATACCATGGACTTCCTTCAGAGAGTTAAAACAAATTATTTTTAGATTTGTGTGGAATCAGAAAAGACCCCGAATAGCCGGGGGAATTTTAAAAAAGAAAACCATAACTGGGGGCATCACAATGCCAGATTTCAGGTTGTACTACAAAGCTGTGGTCATCAAGACAGTGTGGTACTGGCACAAAAACAGACACATAGATCAATGGAACAGAATAGAGAACCCAGAAGTGGACCCTGAACTTTATGGTCAACTAATATTCGATAAAGGAGGAAAGACTATCTATTGGAAGAAAGACAGTCTCTTCAATAAATGGTGCTGGGAAAATTGGACATCCACATGCAGAAGAATGAAACTAGACCACTCTCTTTCACCATACACAAAGATAAACTCAAAATGGATGAAAGATCTAAATGTGAGACAAGATTCCATCAAAATCCTAGAGGAGAACACAGGCAACACCCTTTTTGAACTCGGCCACAGTAACTTCTTGCAAGATACATCCAGGAAGGCAAAAGAAACAAAAGCAAAAATGAACTATTGGGACTTCATCAAGATAGGAAGCTTTTGCACAGCAAGGGATACAGTCAACAAAACTAAAAGACAACCTACAGAATGGAGAAGATATTTGCAAATGACGTATCAGATAAAGGGCTAGTTTCCAAGATCTATAAAGAACTTATTAAACTCAACACCAAAGAAACAAACAATCCAATCATGAAATGGGCAAAAGACATGAAGAAAAATCTCACAGAGGAAGACATAGACATGGCCAACATGCACATGAGAAAATGCTCTGCATCACTTTCCATCAGGGAAATACAAATCAAAACCACAATGAGATACCACTTCACACCAGTGAGAATGGGGAAAATTAACAAGGCAGGAAACCACAAATGTTGGAGAGGATGCGGAGAAAAGGGAACCCTCTTACACTCTTGGTGGGAATGTGAACTGGTGCAGCCACTCTGGAAAACTGTGTGGAGGTTCCTCAACAAGTCAAAAATAGACCTGCCCTACTACCCAGCAGTTGCACTGTTGGGGATTTACCCCAAAGATACAGATGCAATGAAACGCCGGGACACCTGCACCCCTATGTTTATAGCAGCAATGTCCACAATAGCCAAACTGTGGAAGGAGCCTCGGTGTCCATCGAAAGATGAATGGATAAAGAAAATGTGGTTTATGTATACAATGGAATATTCCTCAGCCATTAGAAACGACAAATACCCACCATTTGCTTCAACGTGGATGGAACTGGAGGGTATTATGCTGAGTGAAGTAAGTCAATCAGAGAAGGACAAACATTATATGTTCTCATTCATTTGGGGAATATAAATAATAGTGAAAGGGAATAGAAGGGAAGGGAGAAGAAATGTGTGGGAAATATCAGAAAGGGAGACAGAACATAAAGACTCCTAACTCTGGGAAACGAACTAGAGGTGGTGGAAGGGGAGGAGGGCAGGGGGTGGGGGTGAATGGGTGACGGGCACTGAGGGGGGCACTTGACGGGATGAGCTTGGGTGTTATTTTGTATGTTGGTAAATTGAACACCAATAAAAAATAAATTTATTAAAAAAAAGATCATTTCAAAGATATAGAGTCAAAAAAGCAAAGGCCTTAAAGTTAGCTATCATTAATTAATTGATTAATTAATAAAGCAATGAGATAGCTTATTATTCAGACTTCTTCCAAAGGTAAAAGAAAAATAATCTAAAGATAGATTAAAGTAAAAAAAAAAGAAACAAGAATAAAATAATGATAAACCTATAATTCTTTCATGTATGCCTTGTTACCAAGTGTTTTGTAGTATGTGGCTGTAACTAATTATCTCTCAGGATTGAACTAAATTTAAATGAGAAAGGGATACAAGGGAAGAGAACCTTCAGCATCATTCTAAGAATGATAAAAATAGAAGAACTGAGAATGAAGAAAAGCTTTCATTTGGTAAAATGGCACATATTTGATTTGTTCCAAGCATTCTACTTCTTACCTTAGGTAATCCAAATAAACTAAAGTTTCTGAATGCACATAGGCATCTCATTATGTAACGTTGTAGTGGCTTAATTTTTAAATCATAAGCATCTAAAATTCTCAATCAAAGAAAAGCTTGTTAAAGGGGCCTTCTTATTCTAATGTGATATTTTCCTCAAAACCACTTAAATATTCACTTTGAGTCAATATACTGACATAAACTTAGAAAATTAGTGCCCTGAATACTGCTGCTAGGCATGTAGTTAATAACATAAATCTGTTTTTGCAGCAGAAAAGTGAAGGCTCTGCATTTAAATGATAACTACTTTCAGAGAATAAAACAAGAAACAAAATGTATCATGTGCAGATACATTTCTATTTCACTTTGGGCAAACATAAAACTTTTTTATTAGCACTACAAAGATATTTAATAAAAAAAAGTACGAACTCAATGGCATGTCTAGAAGACAACTGCTGAGACTAAGTAAGTTTTATAAATAAATTTATTACTTTTGGTGCATTTGTCCTATTAACAGGATCAAAATATTATAGGAAAAAGGATAATTTCCATTAAGAAGAAATGATTCTTCCCATAAAAAATTTTCATATGAAGATTAAAAATTCTTACAGTCTATCTTCTGAATGTCTGAAAGCCTTAACTGGTATAAAAAGTTGAGCTTTTTTCCTTTGAACAATGAAGATGCTATTAGTAGGATTTCTACAATAAAGATATGGTAAATATTCATCTTAATTACTCTGTCTTATGTTCAATAATACATGAATACCTTGCTTGTTTCTAGAGAACTTTGTAAATATAGAAAATCCTGGTTTATGGATGAGGATACTGACTTAAAGGTGGGAGTTGATTTCTTGAGTTTACAAAGAAAACAGAAGTGTCAATACCACAAGTATCTGAAAAGACCTATCGGTCCCTGTAGTCTTTGAACTAAAATAAATTTAAGTAGCTTGTAATATCCATCAGGGGAGGCACTTTGTTTTATTCATCACTCTATCCTTAGTACCAGGGGGATACAACACCAGGATCACAGTAGGTTCTATGTATTTGTTGAATACACACATGAATATTAGAAGGCTTTAATTCTAAACCAATTCTGAATGCTTCCACTAATGGGAGATTACTTCTTAAATCAGGATTCTAAGTATCACACATTGTTCAGAAATATATACACTTTGAGCAATCTCCTAAACTAGTCATCTTATTTTAGAGCTTTCATAATGACTTAGCTGAACATAAAAATATCAGATGACTTAACTGAAGCCTGCAAACATCAGATGACACAGCCAGAATTATGCTAGTGAACGAGATTTTAAGTTAGGATGAAGAAATGGTATCAGGGATATATGTCTACAAAAGAAGAGAGAATGAACTCAGCAGGTGAAATAATACTGAGGCTGCTTGGAAGGTATTCTTCAATAGAGAAAGACTGTTATATAAAAAGGATTACTTACTGAAACAGTCAGATCATCTATCATTGCTCTAATTACTAATAAAGTCTTAGAGCCCTGATTCTGATTAACTTCCTACTTTAAGTAAAAGGTATAGTATTTAAGTATGTTAAATTATAAATTGGTAGTTTTTACAAACATAAAGTATGAAATAAATGAATATTCAAATTGTACATGTTAATGCAACTTGGTAGAAGAAACTTCCAAGAGAGTGGTATTCTATACACATTAAAGAAGAAAATGACTAGTGAAAGAGAAAGTATTTAAGCATATCAAACGCTGCTGAAAGGTCCAGGACAATAAAGAGAGCCCAATATCTACTGGATTTGTTAACAGAGAAGTTATTGCAGCTATGACAAGAAAAGGTTTGGTGTAATGCCAATGTGGGCAGAAGCACAATCTTCATGAAGAAATCTGGAGAAAAGTGCTTTCTTATTATAGACATGTAATGTGCAAAATATATTTGTAGAGATTATTCCAAAGTAAGAAGATGATTCTGTACATATCTTCTTAGTTTATGTTCTAGTCCATATGTTGTTTAACACTTCATAAAAATACCGATTTTGACTTGTTTTGTCAAAATACATTAGATCTCCACAATTCAATTAAAAATCTGACTCTACCCAGGACTACATTTCCATGGGAATGGTTCCTGGTAGGTCAAAACTTGACATCAAACTCATACATACAAAACTATGTTTAATAATCATCAGCCATTCCAATGGCCTTAAACATATTTCTTTCCACTAATTAATTGACTTAAAGATATAAATTACATCTGCCATATATGAATGTCTGACTTGAATAAATTATAATAGATTACATCATTAATTTTGCATATTTATATTCAATGATTCTTAAACATAGCATATAAGTACATATACAGTGGGAAAAGTATGAAAGCACAGGCACTATTCTTTTCTAATAACTCTGTGGGACTGGTTTTAAGTTATTAAAAAATTATTTTAGAATAACAAATTAGTGGTAACTAGAAGGAAAGTTTTACACTGCTGCGTCAAGTTGAGAATTTTCCCCTTATTTTAATTTCCCAAATTATTAATGATGTACAGTTTAGATGTATTATATTCTTTCTGTAAAACTATTTAAAAGAACTTCATGCTTTTATATAGGATCTGACACAATCATTACTGTGCAATAAGCCAGACAGTGTAATAAACTTACCCTGTTATTTCAAACAAACCTTAGAAAAAGTTCCATTAATCTTTTCTTAGGAAAAATTTTAAAAAGTCAATTATTATTTGAAACTAACTAAATAACCATGTTTAATAACCATTCACCTTGCAAACTTAAGGAAAAAACTATCCCTGAATATTACATATTATATTCTACAGAACAATAAACTAAAATTGCTGTTAGCATAGTAATAAAACTTATGATGCATCACATAGAATTTTAAGGTCATGTAGGGAACATAAATCTTTCAGCTCTGAAATATATTATATGGACCTAATGAAGGCAGGTACTTCTGTACTTAGGTGCTTTGTAAAAGACAAAAATAATTGGATGTTAATTATCATGTATATTTCTGATTAATCCAATATTTTTAAGAAAGAGAAAAACATTAGAGTATTATCAGTAAATATTTCTGAAATATTATATATAGTTACACTCTTAAAACACATTTAAATATACACATCTCTGTTTGCTCATTTTATATTTTCTTTGTGAAAATATATAATTCATAAACTCAAGCAAAACACTGCATATTTCCTAAGTAGATAAAAATCAAAAGTACATAGAACTAAACTAGGTGCTACAATTACTTAAGTATATATGATTTCCACAATTAAAAGCTTACATTCAAAGTTACTATAATGTCAAAAAACAAACAAATAAAAACAAAGTTGATATAATCTCTAACATTTATTTTCAAATCCTTTAGGATCTAACATATACTAAAGATAGTTAATATTTAGGGTAATAATCTAAAGTAAATGCAACAGTTTATAAGTCAATAGAAAATAATCAAGGAACATATTTGTCTGAGAAAATAGAAATATACTAAAGTACAAGAAAAAAAATCCAGGAAAAGGAGTCATAAGGGAGTGAAAAGAAAAAAATCATAAACCAACATATAAATAGAAGGTATATGATAGCTCCCGATAGAAGACAAAATATACATGTCAATTATCAAACAGTAATTGTTAAATAGCCACTTTTAAAAAATAAAGACTCCTGGATTTTATAATAAACAAAATCTAACTGCAATCTACAGTCACACTTTCAAATTTCCTTCTTTGAAAATTTGAATTAATTAATTAAATTAATTTCTTTGACTGTTTAGAGTGTTCAGCCCTACTCTGTTACCTCTGTTTCCAAACTTATATGCAAAAATCTGTAAAAGTGCTTGGCAAAACAAAGAATCCTCCAATAACTAAAACACAAAGACACGCACAGGAAAGAATAACTGTCACACAACTGCATGTTGCTAATAAGAGTAACAACTAATATAAAATAACTCCAAAAAGTTAGGGTCTTCCTAAAAAAAAAGTAAGGACTTCCTAAAAAATATATATATATATATTGGCATGATGGGTACCAATCATGAAAAACTTGGTAATGTATTTAAGAATCCTAAGAAGGTAAGGACTAGCAATTCCACTTCTAGGATTTTATCATAAGGCTTAAAAAATAACTGTGAAATAGTAAAATGAAAGAATGCCACTTAATCATTAAGACTCATTTTGAAAAGAACACTAAATGACTTAGAAAAATATCCATGATATATTAAGTGGAAAAGTTGAATAATAAAACAAGTTAACTAGGCTGGAAGATGGGGGTGGAGCAGGTTAGTAGACTCACCCTGATCCATGAATACAAGTAGATAAATATCAAATCATCCTAAATAACCCAGAAATAGACTTCATGACTGGCAGAACGAACTCCACAACTAAAGGCAGAAAAGAAGCCACATCCAAGAAAGAAGGAAGTGTGGAAGCAATTTGGGAGAGAAAGCCGCTGTGGTGGGGAGGAAGCTGTGGTTGCAGCGAAGGGTAAGAAACACACATCAGGTGAACATGCAGGGAAAATGAATCCCCGTAACAACTGGCTTGCAAAATGAGAAGGACCAAATTTCCTAAGTTCTGGGGACTCGCAGGGCTTACAGCCTGGAGTTTTCTGTTTTCTTTTGTTTTGAAAGGTTTTATTTATTTATTCACAAGTAACTCAGAGAGAGAGGCAGAGACCCAGGCAGAGGGAGAAGCAGGCTCCATGCAGGGAGCCTGATGTAGGACTTGAACCTAGAACTCTGGGGTCACACCCTGGGCGGAAGGCAGGCGCTCAACCACTGAGCCACCCAGGCATCCCACAGCCTGGAGTTTTAAAGGTCAGTGAGTTGACTGGGATCCAGCCTGGAGCACGTTGTACTGCTCTTGAAGAAAAGGCAGACAAATACTCCACGGACAAAGGGCACAGAAATGGTGATCTGAAGTGCACCTGGGGCCCAGAGTGAGTACGTTATTCACTCTTTTCAGATAGCATCCCAGAGATACAGGTCCACTGAGAGACGTCTCAAGGAACAGAGAGACTGGCCCATGCCATTAGCCTCCCCTACTCTCTACATAAGCATATAGTCACCAGCCCAGCAATGACACTTCCCACCTAACTTGCTTACACTAAGCAACACTCCCCCACAATCTGAAGAACTGCCCCTCCCAGTCATGCCTGCCTCAGTCCCAGCATGGCAGGTTCCCTCCAGCAGAAGACCTGACCAAACCCCTGCTCACACTGTCTCCCCACCTGGGAGTATTGCAGTTTCCATCCCAGTGGCAATGCTGATAGGTCTTATTTCACAAACAGATCAGAGTACACCTGGTTAAAACATGTCACATTCAGATGCACCTGAGTGGCTCATTCGGTTAAGTCTCTGACTCTTGGTTTTGGCTCAGGGCACGGTATCATGGTCATGAGATCTAACCCCACATTGGGCTCACACTCAGCATGGTGTCTGCTTGGGATTCTCTCCCCCTCTTCCTCTTCTTGTCTCCTGCTCTCTCTCTCATTCTCCCTCTAAAATGAATAAATAAATAAATAAATCTTAAAAAACAAACAAAAAACATGTCACATTCAGGCCAGGGAACAGACATTCTATACAACAGGCAAAGACAGCCTCTATAGATGACTGGCCTGAAGGATAAAGCATCTAGGACAAACAGCAGTGGACAAGCGACACACATTGGAGACACTCGGAAGTGCCAGGCTCTGAAGAACAGGGACTCTACACAGCAGAGCACTACAGAACCTCTTCTTCATAAGGCCATTACCCTCAAGAACAGGAGATGTAGCTGACTTTCCTAACACACACAAAAGGCAGAGTGACTTTGAAAAAATGAGAAGACAGGAAAATTTATTCCAAATGAATGAATGGAATAAGGCCAGAGATCTAAGTGAAAGAGATGTAAGTTACATCCCTGATGGGAGTATTTAAAGCAACAATCATAATGAACTCACAGAACTTGAGAAAATAGTAGAAGGTATCAGTGAGACCCTTAACACAGAGATCAGGAACAATATAATATAGCAATAAAGGGCTCAACAATGAAATGAGAAACACACCGGATGTGATGAACAGCAGTCTGGAAGAAGTAGAGGAATGGATTAATGACCCAGAGGACAGAGTAATGGAAGGGAATCAAACTAGAGAGAAAAAAAGAAATATGCAAAATGAGAATAGGCTTAGACAACTCAGTGACTCCATCAAGTATTCATATTATAGGGGTCTCAGAAGAAGAACAGTAAGAGAAAAGGGGGTAGAAAATTTATTTGAAGATGGGGCATCCTGGGTGGCTCAGTGGTTTAGTGCTGCCTTCAGCCCAGAGTGTGATCCTGGAGACCTGGGATCGAGTGCCAGGTCGGGCTCCCTCCGTGGAGCCTGCTTCTCCTTCTGCCTTTGTCTCTGCCTCTCTGTCTCTCTCTGTCCTTAAAAAAAAGAAAATTTATTTGAAGAAATAATGGCTGAAACTTCCCTAATCTGGGAAAGGAAACAGATATCCAAAGCAGGAGGCACAGAGAATTCTCATCAAAATCAACAAAAGCAGATCTACACTAAGATATATTTTAATTAAATTGGCAAAACATAGAAAAAAATTTTAAAGTAGCAAGACAAAAGAAGACAATAATTTACATAAGAAAACTTATGAGACTAGCAGATTTTTCAGAAGGGAGTGGCATGATGTCTTCAATGTGCTGAATGAGAAAAATATGTAGCCAAGAATACTCTACCCATCAAAACTATCATTCAGAATAGACGGAGAAATGAAGGGCAGCCCAGGTGGCTCGGTGGTTTAGTGCTACCTTCAGTCCAGGGTGTGATCCCGGAGACTTGGGATTGAGTCCCACATCAGGCTCCCTGCACTGGGCCTGCTTCTCCCTCTGCCTATGTCTCTGCCTCTGTCTCTGTGTCTCTCATCAATAAATAAATAAAATCTTTAAAAAAAAACAAAAAAAGGAGAGGGCAGCCCCAGTAGCCCAGTGGTTTAGCACCTGCCTTCAGCCCAGGGCATGATCCTGGAGACCTGGGATTGAGTCCCACCTCGGGCTCCCTGCATGGAGCCTGCTTCTCCTGCCTATGTCTCTGCCTTTCTCTCTGTGTATCTGTCATGAATAAATAAAATAAAATCTTTAAAAATAAAAGGGAGAAATGAAGTTTCCCAGACAAATGAAAACTAAAGAAGTTAATGACCACTAAATCTTCCCTGCAAGAAATACAAGAAATATTAAAGGAGACTCTTTAAATGGAAAGGAGAGACCGATAGTGACAGTATAAAGGTAGGAAACACAAAAGCAATAAAAATGAATATTTCAATTAAAAAATCAGTAAAGGAATTTCACAAAATAAAAGGATGTAAAATATAACTACACATACCTAAAATGTAAGGAAGAGATGAGTAAAGAATGGGCTCAAATTTAAATGATCATCAACTCAATATAGACTGCTATCTGCAGAACAGGTTATACACAAACCTAATGATAACCATACATAAAAAATCACTAATAAATATAATACAAAGAATAAAGAGAAAGAAATCCAAATATATCATTAAAGAAAATCAGCAAACAGTGAAAGAGAAAGACAACAAAGGATCAGAGAATATATTCAAGAATGACCACAGGGATCCCTGGGTGGTGCAGCGGTTTGGCACCTGCCTTTGGCCCAGGGCGCGATCCTGGAGACCCGGGATCGAATCCCACATCGGGCTCCCAGTGCAGGGAGCCTGCTTCTCCCTCTGCCTATGTCTCTGCCTCTCTCTCTCTCTGTGTGACTATCATAAATAAATAAAAATTTAAAAAAAAAGAATGACCACAAAACAATAAAATGGCAATAAATACATATCTACCAATAATTACTTTGAATGTAAATGGACTAAAAGCTCCAATCAAAAGACACAGAGTGACCAAATGGGTAGAAAACATGACTCATCTTCATTCTGCCTCCAGAAGAATCATTTTATACCTAAAGATACCTAAAGATTGAAAGTGAGGGGATGGAGAATGATGTATTATGCAAATGGCTGTCAAAAGAAAGCTGGAGTAGCAATACTTGTATCAGACAAAATAAACTTTAAAACAAAGGCTGTAATAAAAAACAAACAAGGATACTATATAATAATAAAGGGAACAATCCAACAAGAAGATAGAATAATTATAATTATACACTCAACATGGGAACATCTAAATATATAAAACTGTCAATAATAAACAAAAAGGAAATAAGCAATAATAATACAATAATAGTAGGAGATTTTAACCACTATATCAATAGATAGATCATCTAAACAGAATATCAACAAGGAAACAATGCCTTGAAGGACACACTGGAACAGATGGATTTAACAGATATATTCAGAAAATTCCATCCTAAAAGAGTAGAATTCTTCTAATGTGCACATGGAACATTTTCCAGAATAGGTCATATATTAGCCTGCAAACAAGTCCTAACAATTCAAGATTGAAGTCATACCATATATCTTTTCTGACCACAAGTAGTCAATCACAAGAAAAAAAAATCTGGAAAGGACAAAAATAAATGGAGATTAAATAACAAGTTATAAAACGATTAATAGGTCAACCAGAAAGTTAAAAAAGTACATAGAAACAATAAAAAATGAAAACACAATGGTCCAAAATCTCTGAGATGTAGCAAAAGCAGTGCTAAGAGGGATGTTATTAGCAATACAGATCTGCCTCAAGAAGCAAGAAAAATCTCAAATAACCTCACCTTACACCTAAAGGAGCTAGCTAGAAAAGGAACAACAATCAAAACTTAAAATTAGCAGAAGGAAGTAATAAAGATTAGAACAGAAATAAATTATATAGGTACAAAAGAAAGCAAGCAAGTAAGAAAGAAACCCCAATAGAACAGATAATGAAACCAGAAGCTGATTATCTGAAAAAAAAAATCAATAAAATTGATAAACCTCTATCCGTGACTTATCAAGAAAAAAAAGGAGATGAAGTAATAGCACCACAAAAATACAATTATAAACAAATATTATGAAACATTATATGCCAACAAATTGGACAACCTAGAAGAAACAGATAAATTCCTAGAAACATATAAACTACCAAAACTGAAACAGAATGAAACAGAAAATTTAAATAGACCAACCAATCAGCAAGGAGATTGAATCAGCTATCAAAAAAACTCCCCAAAAAACAAAAGTCCATGACCAGATGGCTTCACTGGCAAATTCTACTAATAATTTATAAAGTGTTAATATGTATTCTTCTCAATCCATTTCAAAAAAATAGAAATGGGAGGAAAACTTGTAAATTCATTCTATGAGGCTACCATTAACCTGATACCAAAACCAGAAAGACACCACTAAAAAAAGAATTAAAGGCCAACATCTCTGGTGAACATAGATGCAAAAATTCTTAACAAAATATGAGGAAACTGAATCCAATAATATATTTTTAAAAATCATTCACCAAGATTAAGTAGGACTTATATCTGGATTGCAATGGTGGTTGAATATTTACAAATCAATCAACATGATACATAAGAGAAAGGATAAGAACCATACGATCATATAGAAAACTCAAAACAGTCTACAATAAAACTGCTAGAACTGATAAATGAGTTCAGTAAAGTCACAGGATATAAAATCAACAACAGAAATCCCTTGCATTTCCATACACCAATAATGAAGCAGCAGAAAGATAAATTAACAAAACAATCCCATATAAAATTACCCCTAAAATAATAAGATACCTAGGAATAAAGCTGACCAAAGAGGTAAAAGACTTATACTCTGAATACTATCAAACACTGATGAAAGAAATTGAAGACTCAAATAAATGGAAAGACATTCTATGCTCATGGACTGGAAAAATAAATTTTATTAAAATGTCTATATCCCAAACAATCTACATATTTAATGCAATCCCTATAAAACAGCATTTCTCACAGAACTAGAATAAACAATTCTACAATTTATATGAAACCACAAAAGATCTTGAAAAGCCAAAGCAATTGGGGGATTTTTGGGTGGCTCACAATTTGGCACCTGCCTTCGGCCCAGGGCGTGATCCTGGAGTCCCGGGATCGAGTCCCACATCGAGCTCCCTGCATTGGGCCTGCTTCTCCCTCGGCCTCTGTCTCTGCATTTCTTTCTCTCTCTCTCTCTCTCTCTCTCTCTCTCTGTCTCTCATGAATAAATAAAAAATCTTTAAAAAAAAGAAAAGCAAAAGCAATCTTAAAAGCAAAGCTACAGGCATCACAATTCTGTAATAGAATCAAAACCCAGAAAAAAAAAAACCCACAATGTATATGGTTAACTAATCTTCGACAAAGCAGGAGAGAATATACAATGGGAAAAAGTCTTTTCTTCAAGAAGTGGTGCTGGGAAAACTGGGCAGCTACTTGCAAAAGAATGAAACTGGACTGCTTTCTTATATCATGCTCAAAAATACATTCAAAATGGATTGAAAACCTAAATTTAAGAGCTAACCATTACAATCTTAGAAGAGAACACAGACAGTAACCTCTTTGACATCAGTCATAGCAACTTTTTTCTAGACAAGTCTCCTGAGACAAGGGAAACAAAAGCAAAAAATACAAGATTGGGACTACATCAAAATAAAAAGCTTCACTGGGTGTTATGCTATATATTGGCAAATTGAGCTCCAATAAAAAATTTAAAAAATAATAAAAAATAAAAAGCTTCTGCACAGTGAAGGAAACAATCAACAAAATAAAGGGCAACCTAAGGAATGGGAGAAGATTACTGCAAATTACATAGACCATAAAGGGTTAGTATCCAAAATCTACAAATAATTTATAAAACTTAACACCCAAAAACCAAATAATCTAATTAAAAAATGGGCAGAAGACATGAACAGATATTTCTCCCAAGAAGACATCCAGATGGCCAACAGACACATGAAAGATGCTCATCATCACTTACCATCAGGGAAATGCAAATTACAACTACATTGAAATATTACCTCACACTGGTCAGAATGACTAAAATCAACAACACAAGAAACAACAGGTGTAGGTAAGGACGTGGAGAAAGCAGAACTTGCCTGCACTGGTGGTGGGAATGCAAATTGGTGCAGCCACTTTGTAAAATAGTATGAGGTTCCTCAAAAAGTTAAAAATGGAACTATCCTATGATCCAGCAATCATTGATTTGATTTGGTTTTGCTTATTCGTTTGTTTTTTTAGGTGCTACATATAAGTAAACTCAAACAGCGTTTTTGTTTTCCCTCTATGATCTAGTTCACTTAATGTAATGCCTACGAGGTCGATCCATGTTGCTGCAAATGGCAAGATTTTGTTCTTTTTATAACTAATATTCCACTATATATACACACACACACACACACACACACACACATATATATATATATATAGAGAGAGAGAGAGAGAGAACTGGTGCACATGCATGTGCTCACATCTTTATCTCATCTATTTGACACTTAGGTGGTTCCCATATCTTAGCTATTATAAAAAATGCTACAATAAACATCAGAGTGCATATATCTTTTTCAAATTTGTTTTCATTTTCATTGAATACCTAGAAGTAGAATTGCTAGATCATCTGTAGTTTTATTTTTAAGTTTCTGAGCAACTTCCATACTGCTTTCCACAGTGCCTACATCAGTTCCCAACAGTGCACAAGGGTTACCACATCTTCACCAATTTGTTATTTCTTGTTGGATTTTTTGTTTTAATACTAACTATTCTGACAGGTGTGAGGGGATAGCTCACTGTAGTTTTCAACCAAACTGAAGAACAGTTAATTCTTATCTGAGCCATTATTGTCTCTCAGCTTCAGAAATAACCTTCTTACTCTCCTTTTCAGTATTAGGACTGGACTGTTGGAATCACATTTCTGCTTTGCCAAGCAGCTCCCTGTGAAGGTCTCAAAAGTTCTGAATAAATAGGTGAAAAGCATCTAATGCTCTTCAAAGGAATACTATAATCTATAATAGTGATGGAACACTTTAATAGGGTAAAGATGTTCATTTTCCTCATGTTTATCTATAAATTAAATTGAATTCTAATATACTAGCTCATTATATTCAGGAAACTTAGTAACATTCTAAAACATTTAGGAAAGGTTAATATTTTCAAAAATACTTATTTTTTAAAAAGGTCTAGAGTGGTGACTTGCCCTATTGATATTACAATATAATTCTGCAGTCATAAATTTGTATTAGTATAGTAACAGGCCAATGGATCATGAAACAGAATAGAGAGTTCAAAGACAATGTTCATACAGTAAATAAATATCAAGCAGTGGGAGTATGCACAATCATAGTGCAATTGATGGGCTGTGCAGTAGAAAACTCACTCAATATATGAAGAAAAATAAAACTAGATTTTCTACATAATCCCTCATAAAAGTGTTGATCCCCAAAGGCAACTGATCTAAATATGAAAGGTAAAACTTCAAAGTTAATATATAGTGTAAACAAGTATCTTTGTGACCTAGGGCTGAGGAAAGACTTCTGAGATACAAAATATAAAGTGAAAAACTGGTGAATTTGATCATATAAATAAAGATTTCAACTCAACAAAGGACATCATATGGGGTCAAAATTGGTAGATGACAGACTTGGATATGTTTTTTGTAGGAATACTACTTACAATACCCAGCCTACATAAAGAATTCCTGCAAATCAATAATAAAAAGACAAACAGCAACCCCTATAAAAAAATACCTGTGGATATAGAATAATGACAAGTATATGAAAAGATTCACAAACGCATTAAAACTTAAAGAGACTGAGAAACAGCACTGGAATAACATTTTAGATTCATTAAGATTGACAAAAATAAAAAAGCCCTCTCTTTTCAAGTATTATCCGAAGGTAGGTAAGGAAGAAACTTCATACATTGTTGATGAGGGAGTAGACCCTTGCGGCTACTACAAAGGACAATCTCCTGACACTTTATGTATACCCCCTAAGCCATGTACATGCATATACACACACTCACAGGTATAGAAACTTCACTGAAATATTAGGTCCCCAACTGTAAATGTATAAGTATATTCATCATAGCATGATTTATGGTAACCGGAACTTAGAGGTAATCACCAGAGATAAGGAAAATGTAATGGAACCAAACAGCGACATAATACATTCACAGCAGTCGGTGGTGAAAGAGTAAATGCACACTGAGCAACAAAGATCTTAAAACATAGGGCTGATAAAAAGTAGGATCACGATGAGAGCTATGGTATGCATCATTTATGAAAACCAAAATAACATAGTTGTATGATCATCTACATGTCTAAGAAAATATACAAATTAGAGGTTTTTCAGTTCAAATACAACAGAAAGGTCGTCTATGGTAAAAGAACAGGAATGTGAGTAGCAAGCAAGATTAAATAAAGGAAGAGAGGACTTATATAGAATAATGATGATAACATGTCATTTAACTAGGCAGGCAGGATTAAGAGGCCACCATAATTTGGTTCTTCCAAGAGTCTCCTCTCTTCCAGAAAGTGAAAAGATTTAACTAAATATCATTTATTATATGAGAACAAAACATTATAAAAATTTGGAGATCTGGGAGAGAAACATGGGAAAGAGACACATGAAAAGAATGATTCTTTCAAATTTTGGCAAACTGATCCATGGGGTTATAATATCTTGGAAATATGACAGTGTTATTTTACCCAAAGCTAGAGATTTACACATACTGACTACCACAAATGTTGTTCTTTACTTTACATAAACATGTGTAGGAAAGATCACTGTGTATAGAATTTTTTTCCCATTACTTGATGTTTTTGCCCATCTCTTCATTTTTGTTTGACAAGGAGGAAAGAATCCTGTCATGTGACAGATGATGAGTTTACTGGACATGAACTTAAATTGTTTCCATTGTAGACACAGTAATATTTAAATATGTCTGGCAACCGACAGAAGTCTTTTCACAAGATTTGTTGCAATAACCTGCGAAAATCAGTAGAGAATTCCTCCAAAAGAAAGAGAAAGCCAAACTACAGTAGATTCAGTAACAAAATCCTCAAGTTTAGTTATAAAGGAGAGTTTCCGAGTAATAAGTCCCTGAAATAGCTGGCGTGGCCAAGGATTTGTAGGAGTTTGTATGAGCGGGTGGACACCTGAGTTAGCCTACTTTGATTCTGCCTACTGGTCTATGTGGAGATGACAAATTAATGCAAGTATTACTAGACTAGTGATTAACGTATGAAAACATTTACTCTTTACTCTTTTTTCTAAGTAGGTTTCAGATTATTCCAAAAAGTGCTACTCAGTGCTTCCTTCTTTGTCATTTGGGTTTTTTTCTTATGATATAATTTTTGTCCCTTGTCTTTGGCAAAAGTGCAGTAGACTAGAAAACACAGATTTCAACTATGTTGCCTCTCTCTCTACATGAAGTTGAGTCTGCTGGAATGAGGCTGATTTGCTTTAGCTAAAACAAGCTGTTGAAGCTTAAAAGTGAGGGTAAAATTTTCTATGGATCTTCACAATGGAATACAGAAAAGTAACTCTTGGAATGTGCGTCTGCATTCTAAATTCCCATTTTTTTTTTTTTTAAGAATGGAATCTCCTTTTATCCGGAAATATTGCTGCTGAAATGCAATCAGAATGCGGCTCTATCTAGTGATGCCTTCTAAATGTGACTTTAGGATTAGAACTGAGTGTAAGTCCTGATCGGAACTGAAAGTGGGAGGAATATCATCATCCCACACTCCCCATCCGTTGCACAACCCAACTGAGGCTCTGTCCCCAATCTACCTATGTGCAACATTTTCAGTCGAGATAGCCAAGCTTAAGTACCTTATTAAAAGGCCTTTGATGCCTTTTAGATCTGACCACAATTTGATGTCTTTTAAATCTGACCTCAATTTTCTTTCTTTTGAGGTATAATTGGCATCCACTATTACATTGGTTTTAGGTGTATAACACAGTAATTCAACATTTATAGACATTACAAAGTGATCACCATAAGTCTAGTTATCATGTCACCATACAAAGTTAACCGTATCACTGTCCATATTTCCCATGCCATTCATTCCATCCCCATGACTTGTTGATCTTACAACTAGAAGTTTATACCTCTTGATTCCCTTCTCCCATTCTGCCCAACCCCATCCCCAATCTCCTCTGGCAACCATCATCTGTTCTCTGTATCGGGTCCAGTTTGATTTGGTTTTGCTTATTCGTTTGTTTTTTTTAGGTGCTACATATAAGTAAACTCAAACAGCATTTTTGTTTTCCCTCTATGATCTAGTTCACTTAATGTAATGCCTACGAGGTGGATCCATGTTGCTGCAAATGGCAAGATTTTGTTCTTTTTATAACTAATATTCCACTATATATATATACATACACACACACACACACATATATATATAGAGAGAGAGAGAGAGAACTGGTGCACATGCATGTGCTCACATCTTTGTCTCATCTATTTGACACTTAGGTGGTTCCCATATCTTAGCTATTATAAAAAATGCTACAATAAACATCAGAGTGCATATATCTTTTTCAAATTTGTTTTCATTTTCATTGAATACCTAGAAGTAGAATTGCTAGATCATCTGTAGTTTTATTTTTAAGTTTCTGAGCAACTTCCATACTGCTTTCCATAGTGCCTACATCAGTTCCCAACAGTGCACAAGGGTTACCACATCTTCACCAATTTGTTATTTCTTGTTGGATTTTTTGTTTTAATACTAACTATTCTGACAGGTGTGAGGGGATAGCTCACTGTAGTTTTGATTTGCATTTCCCCAATGATCAGTGACGCTGAGCATCTTCTCAACTGCCTGTTGGTCATCTGCCTTCCCTGGAAAAATGTCTATTCAATATATTCTGCCTGTTTTTTAAATCAGGTTTTTTTTTTTTTTGCTTTTGAGTTATAGGAGTTATTTTTATATATTGGATTTTAGCCCCTTATCAAATATATAGTTTTCAGATATTTTATCCCATTCACGTGGCTGCCTTTTAGTTTTATTGATAGTTTTGTTGCTAGTCCTTCGTTCTGCAAAGGCTTTTCAATTTGCTATAGTCCCGTTTGTTTACTTTGCTTTTCACAACTTTGCCTGGAGACTCTGGTCCAGAAAATATCGGGAAGACCCATGTCAAAGTGCTTACTGCCTTTGTTTTCTCCTATAAATTTTATAAATTTTCAGGTCTTACTTTCAAATCTTTAATCCATTCTTTTTCTTCTTTAATCCATTTTGAGTTAATTTCTGTATATAGTAAAACACAGTTTACAAATTTTCATTTTTTTATGAAGCTGTCCCACTTTCCCAATACCATTTATTGACTACATTGTCTTTTCTTATATATGTCATATATTCCTGCCTCCTTTGTTGTAGACATATATACGTAGATCATATAAGTATGAGTTTCCTTCTAAGCTCCCCATTATGTTCCACTGATCGATAGGTCTGCTTTTGTTCCAGTATCATATGGTTTCATTACTCCTGCTTTGTAGTATAGTTTGAGATCAGTGAGGATAACCCCTCCTGCTTTGTTCTTCTTTCTCAGATTGCTTTGACTATTGTCTTTTGTGGTTCCATACAAATTTCAGGATTATTTGTTCCAGTCAGTGAAAAATACTATTGATATTTTGACAGGGATTGCACTGAATGAGTAGGTTGATTTATGTAGCATGAACATTTTAACAGTATTAATTTTTCCAATCCATAAGTGCCATTTTTCTCTCCCTTTCTTTGGGTCACCTTCATTTTCTTTCATCAATGTCTTACAGTTTTCTAGTACAGGTCTTTTGCCTCCTTGATTAAATTTATTCCAAGGTATTTCATTTTTTTGTTATTGTAAGTGAGACAGTTTACTTAATTTCTCTTCCCAATAGGTCATTATTAGTTTATGGAAACATGATAGATTTGTGTATGTTAATTGTATATGCTACAACTTTATTGAATTCATTTTATTAGTTCAATATTTTCTGGTGAAGTCTTTAGAGTTTTCCATATATACTATCAAATCACCTGCAAATAGTGAGTTTTATTTCTTCCTTCCCTATTTGGATGCCTTTTATTTATTTCTCTTTGTGGACAGAATTTCCAATATTATGCTAAATAAAAGTAGTAAGAGTAGGCATCCTTATCTTGTTCTTGATCTTAGAGAAAAAATTTTCAGCTTTCATTTTGAGCTTGATGTATTAGCTGTGGGTGTGTCATAAATGGTCTTTATTATGTTGTGGTACCTTCTGTCCATACCCATTTTATTGAGAGTTTCTATCATAAATGGCTGTTGAATTTTCTCAGTGCTTTTTCTGCATCTGTTTAGAAAATCATATGATTTTTACCCTTCATTTGTTTATGTGGTGTATCATTTCAGTTTGCAGGTATTGGCTCACAAGTTTCTTTTTCTGTGGTATCTTTGTCTGGTTTTGGTGTAAGCATAATAATGCTGGCCCTGAAAAATGAGTCTGGAAATGTCCCTTCCTTTTTTTTTTTTTGGAGCAATTTAAGAAAGATAGGTATTACACCTTGAATTTTTGGTAGAATTCACCTGTGAGGCCATCTGATCCTGGACTTTTGTTTGTTAGAAATTTTTTATTACTGATTCAGTTTCATTGCTAGTACTTGGTCTATTTAGATTTCTATTTCTTTATGATTCAGTTTTAGAAGACTGTGTGTTTTCAGTATTTATTCATTTTTTTTAGGTTTTCCAATGTGTTGGCATCTGATGCTTTTGGACAAAAAGTCCTGCATATACCTATTAAATCCATCTGGTCTAATACATTGTATAAGGCTGGTATTTCCTTATGATCTTCTGTCTAGATGAATTATCCATTGATGTCAGTAGGGTATTAAAGTCACCTATTATTGTGTTGCTGTCAATTTTTCCTTGAAGGTCTGTTAATAATTGTTTTATGCATTTAGGTACTCCTGTGTTGAGTACATAACTATTTACAAATCTTATATCCTCTTGTTGAATTGATGCCTTTATCATTATGTAATGTTCTTTTTTTGTCTAGTGTTATAATCTTTGTTTTAAAACCTATTTTGCCTGATATAATTATTGCTACCCTATTCTTTTTGTTTCCATTTGTATAAAATATAATTTTCCATCTATCTTTAAGATCTAGAGTAAGTAAATGTAGGAAGCAAATGATGGGTCTTGTTTTCTTCATCCATTCAGCAACCTTATGTCATTTCATTAGAGCATTTAGTCCATTTAGATTTTAGGTAATTATTAACGGGCATGTACTTACTATCATTTTGTTAACTGTTTTCTGGTTGCATTTTTAGTTTTTCTCGGTTCCTTTTTTCTTCTTTTGTCTCTTCCTTTGTGGTTTAATGACTCTTTTTAGTATTATGTTTAGATTCCTCTCTCATTTTTTGTGTGTATCTATTAAAGGTTTTTGGTTTGTGGTTACCATGAGATTCCTATATAATAACCTATATATAGTAGTCTATTTTAATAGTCACCTAAGTTCAACCTCATTCTGAAAGCACTACATTTTTATTCCATCCCCTTCCATGATTTTTTTGTTTTTACATCATCTTTTACATCTTTTTATTTTGTGTACCCCTTATCAAATTATTGTAGTTACAGTTGATTTTACTAGTTTTGTCTTTTAAGCCTCATATTAGGTTTGTAAGTGGTTAGTCTACTGCCTTCACTTTTTACCTTTTCCAGTGAGATTTTTTTTTTCTCTCATAAATTTTTTATTTCTAGTTAGGGCCTCTTCTTTTTATCTTAAGGTCAATAATAATTCTTAAAGTGTCAATTCAGTGGTAACAAACTCCATTAGGTTTTACTTGTCTAAGGAACACTTTACCTTTCCTTCATTTCTGAATGATAATCTTGCCAGGTAGAGTATTCTGATCAGAATTTTATTTGCCTTTCAACACTTTGAATATATCATACTGCTTTCTTCTGGCTTTCAAAGTTTCTGCTGAAAAATCAGGTCATGATCTTATGGGATTTTCCTTGTATATAACTAGCTTTTTTCCTTTGCTGCTTTTTAAAGATCCTCTCTATAACTTTTGGCATTTTAATTATAATATGACTTAGTTGGATCTCTTTGGGTTCATCTTGTTTGGGACACTCTTTGGTTCCTGGACCTGGATATCTGTTTCCTTCCAAAGGTTAGGGAAGTTTTCAGCTATTAGTCCTTCTTCTATTTTTCTATCCCTTTATCCCTCCCTCTCTTCTTCTGGGTCCCTTATAATGCAAATATTAGTCCCAAAGATTCCTAAGCTATCTTCATTTTTTAAATTCTTTTTTTTTTCTTTTCTGTTTGAGTGATTTCCACTATCCTGTCTTCCAAGTAACTGGTCTGCTGTTCATCATCTTGTCTGCTGTTCAAACTTTCTAGTGTAAAAAAAAAAAAAAAAAAAAAAAAAAAACTTTCTAGTGTATATTTTAGTTACTGTATTCTTCAACTTTGTGAGCTGTTTGGTACTTTTATTTTATTTTTATTTTTATTTTCTTTTAATTTTCTTTCTCTCTGATGAAGTGTTTAGTGTGTTCATCCAATCTTCTCTCAACTTCAGTGAGCATCTTTATAACAATTACTTTGAACTCTTTATTAGGACTCATCTCTGTTTAATTAAGCTATTTGTGTGTGTGTGTGTGTGTGTGCGTGCAGTATTATCTTCTTCCTTCATCTGCAACATGTTTATTTGTTTCCTCATTTTGCTTGATTCTCCATGCTTCCATGTATTATGTGCAACAGCTATTTCTCTCCCTTCCTGAAGGAATGGATCTATGTAACATGCACTTTATCATTTAACCTCACTTTAGTTCTTGATTGTCTCTTGAGCTGTCTCCCCAATTATTTCAGTCCCATGGAGTCCAAAATCACAATCCCCCTTGGCAACCTGAGCCTGGCATTCAAAGGACATTCCTTTTTTTTTTTTTTTTTTTAAGATTTGTTCATTTTATGATAGACAGAGAGAGAGAGAGAGAGAGAGGCAGAGATACAGGAGGAGAGAGAAGCAGGCTCCATGCAGGGAGCCTGATGTGGGACTCAATCCCGGGACTCCAGGATCAGGCGCCAAACCACTGAGCCACCCAGGGATCCCCTCAAAGGACATCATTCCATGTGTTGCTGCACATGTCCACTAGCTATGGCAGGGTTGTAAGAGTGGGGGTGGGAGGCAGGACTGTTTATCTACTATATCTGTCAAGGCTGTGAAAGTGATGTGGAAACGTTAGGGGTAGGCCTGTGTGTCTATCAGGGCAGTTCAAGTGGGGTGGAGGTAGGAGTGGGGCTGTTCATCCAGTGCTACGAGGCAGTTAAGAGGATAAAAAACTGATGCCTGCCAGTGCTGGTATCAGCAAGGGAGGGAGAGACTATAAAGACAGCATCTGGGCAGCCCAGGTGGCTCAGCGGTTCAGCACTGCCTTCAGCCCAGGGCCTGATCCTGGAGACCCGCGGGATTGAGTCCTGCGTCAGGTTCCCTGCATGGAGCCTGCTTCTCCCTCTGCCTGTGTCTCTGCCTCTCTCTCTCTCTCTCTGTTATCTCTCATTAATAAATAAAATCTTAAAAAAAAATACAGCATCTTCCAGTGTTCCATCCTCAGAAAAACTTCCAATAGATTTGTGCTCCTCTGGCAGATGCTTTAGGTTTAGCAAGTAAATCTCCTTCACCTATGGTCTAGGCTCTTTCCAAACTGCTGCTTTTTGTGCTGAGTCCCATGGTGAGCAGGTCTGCATATGAGCCCTTTAAAAGCAAAATCTCTGTCCTCTACAGCACTACGTTTTTCTTGAACATAATCATCATTGACTTTATATATATGTTATAACATATAGAATTCAAATTCAATTTGCCAGCATATATCATCATTGGCTTTCAAAATAAGACATTTCAAGGGCTTATGCCTCTGATTCAGGACTCAAGAGTTGAGGTACCAGGTATAGGGCCTAAGCCTTTTTCCCCTTAGAGAGAAGCTCCATTTGTATTTGCTTGTTTTTGTTTTTTGAGACCCCTTCACGTTGTGGACATCCACACTGAGCATGGGGTTTCAGGTGAGAGTATGTCTCTGACTCTCCTCCCCATCTTGGTATGATCCCTTTTATCTTTTGTTTTAGAGCAGGTGTTCAGCTAGTTCTCAGGTTCTTTCCAGAGGTAATTAGTCCACATGTAGCTATATATTTTCTGTGTCTGTGGGAGGAAGTAAGTTCAAAATCTTCCTAAGCCACTATCTTGAACCCTGACATTAATTAACCTTACTTTTGTTTGTTTGTTTTTTCCGTGCAGCAGATGCTACCAGTGCTCTGCCCATTTCCTCCGACCTTTCAGAATGTTCTGACATCAACTCTGTGAATGAGGGTTGTTTTTCTATTCCCCCAAACTACAGAAGCTCTGTCTGTGTACACACTAGGTCAGAAGTGCTGACAAATTAACATCCCTAAGGGAAAAGCCCTCAGCAAATAACTGATCGAATTTAGGCTTTGAGATGTGTTTTATACCATTTCCCTGAATGTCCCAGTAGTATTTAGTTCCAGTTATCCATGGTATTAACTAGCTTAATAAAGTATCCTTTATTGCTACCATCCTTTTTCTGTATCACTTTTCCTTCCTAATTCAGCTTCCAAATAAACTACCTGAATTCTTCTCTCAGCATTAACTTATAGAGGAACAGCAACTAAGTTAGTTGGTATAAAAAAATGATTCCGTAAATGGATTACTCACTGGCCAAATGGCAACAAGGATTCCACTACTGGCAGTAAGTGGGACAGTGATAACTCCTGAAATTCTAGAGAATCTAAATTGCTAACATTCTTACCTGTGGTGAATGGAGATATCATAAGGTGGAGGAGTTGCACAGTTTATGTAATATCTCCAAGATTTGAGTGACACTACAGTAGCAAAGGTAATTGTAAAATGAGTGGTTATTCTTAAACACTATCAAGGCACTGAAAAAAAATGATATACACAACTCAGCCAACACCCAACTCAGCACAGAGTGAAATAAGAAGACTTTTTTTTTTTTTTTTTTTAAATAGCATTTATAGAGACACTAGTCTTCTGCAATGGAAAAGCAGTTAGGGCTGCAAACCGAGCTTAGGACCTGACTGTGCAAGAAACCAAGCTGTAGACAATAATGAATTCACAGACTCACTGTTGTCTTTTGCATAAAGTTAGGCAAGTACATGGGAGGATCTAAGACTCAGAAATGGAAAGGAATGGAAATATTAGAGAACCTGAATCCCCAGATTTCCCTAAAATGTGTGGGCCTGAAGAAATGGCTCATTCACCTTTCCTAAAGGACAATAGCCTCCCTTTGCCTGAGGGACATGCAGTGGCCTTGTCTCAGGCAGGTATGTGGCCAGCCTTCTTCAAGATCTCTCTCTGCCTTCCTCAAGGCTTCTGGGCCAACAAGTACAGTCAATTATCACTATGACCCAACTGTAGAAGTACTCTTCCTTTACTGGAGGGAAGGGATTATTGATCAAAAGAACTATTAAGGGCCAATATGTATAGGCCAAGTTCCTTGAGAAAAGTATCTATAATACAAAAGGGTTACCACAAGTTCTGGGGAATTAACATACACTCCAAGCAGTCCTTAGCCAAAGGATTCTACAAAAGTCGCTTACAAATACAATTCACTTGCAAATAATGCCAAGGAACCTCTCGAAGACATTTCTTGTACTTGAACTATCATCTCAGGGACTGTTGATGTTTGGGTTCTAAGATCTCTGCAAAACTTGCTAAAATGAAATAGTTACTTTAACTTTTTTTCCTTTCTCTTGTCAACCTATGCCTGTCAATCTCTCCCCTACTATATCTCTACTCATCCAAATTCTATTTATACTTCAGGAAATTAAAAAAAATGTAACATATTAAATAAAGCTTCTCCAGTCACTCTCAGCAGAGTTCTGCCCCCTGTTTCATAAGCAACATATTTATTACTGAAAAAAACATAATATTCAGGCCAACTGTATACCTATATGCAAAAGAATGAAGCTGGATCTCTTCCTTATACTGTACCCAAAAACTAATGCAAAATGATTCATAGGCCTATATAAGAGCTAAAGCTATAAGAAACTTAAAAGAAAATGTAGGAGTAAATCTCTGTGACTTTGGATTAATCAGTTGTTTCTTAGATATGAAACTGAAGGAACAAGCTACAAAAGAAAATCTAGATAATTTGGATTTCAAAATTAATAACTTGTGTACTACAAATAATATATGAAAAAGGTAATATAAATCTCTCAAAGGAAACAGACATAGGCTAGTAAACACATGAAAAGCTCCCAAATCATTAATCACTAGGGAAACACAAATCAAAAAATGTGAAAAAAACAGACAATAATCAATGCTGGTGAAAATGTGGAGAAATTGAAAGCCTCATATATTGGTGGTAAGAATATAAAGTAGCATGGACACTTCAGAAAACAGTTTGGCAGTTTTTCAAATATTAAACATAGAGTTATCATGTGACCCAGCAATTTTATTCCAAAAACATAACCAAGAGAAATGAAAACATAATTCCACACAAAAACTTACAAATGAATGCTCATAGCAGCATTACCACACTAATCAAAAGTGAAGGAAACAAATACCTACCAATATATATGTGTATATATATATATAATTGAATAGTATTTGAGAATAAAAATGAGTAAATTCCAAAGAATTAAAAAAAAACCTGCTATAAGATGGATGAATCTTGAAAACATTATGCTAAGAAAAAGAAACCAGTCACAAAACAGTGTATCTATTGTTATGATTCCATTTATGTGAAATGTCCAGAATAGGCAAATCTATAGAAAAAGAAAGTGGATTAACGTTTGCCTAGTGGTGGAAGTTATGGTGAGATGAGCTGAGAAGGGCATGAGAAAGGATTACTAATGAGTAGAGGGTTTCTTTTGGGGTGATGAATGTGTCCTAAGCTTTGTAGTGATGGTTGGCACAGCTCTGTGAATATACCAAAGTCACTGAGCTGTACACTTAAAATGGATGAGTTTTACAATATGTTAATTATATCTTTATTAATAGCATATTTTATAAATGTTTAATAATAATATTCATCCCTTTCTCTGTTGTACATCATGTCTATATTAGTTAATACAGTCCAACTGAACAATCTTAAGTAACAAGGTGGAACTGGTTGGTTTCTATAGGACCACAGAAAAGGCAGGGATGAATAGACAAATGGATTCCAACACTCAAGTGTTAGAATTTTTAGCCCTATTCTATAGCCCTATTGGCTTTTGTCCACCTTATAGTACATGCAGTTTGTTCACCAACAGATAGACATAGCTAAAAACAACTCAGGACTTAAATCCTTTTAACTTTTTTCTTTTAGACTTTGGAGTTATGCTTGTTTGGGGGTTATGTTAGTTGTTTTTTTTTTGTTTTGTTTTGTTTTGTTTTGTTTTTTTCTCCGAATCCCAACTCCGGAATTTACAAGCTTTGTGATTGGGCAGAAACATTTTGATCCTTTTTTTCTTAATGTAATAAAATTATAGGTATTTATCAATTAGCTTATTTCAATTATTTAATGAGATAACACATGTACAACATATAGCATAATGTTTAATATTGAAAACACTGGTTCCTAGTTTAGAGGAAAGTCATCCAGGTTAGTGAAGGAAAGTAAGCCCTTAACTTAATGGTCATGACCTATTATGTTCATGTAGGTTAATCAGATCTTCTTTTTTAGAAATTTGAATTAAGAAACATGGAATTAAGGGTGTGGGCTGTGGGTGGGAGGACCAGTTAGCATTTGGATCTAAATCTGAAAGTTTATTATACAGAGTGATTATAAAGACTATGAGAATAATGTGAAAGTGTAGTTTATGAAGGAATCAGATACTGGGTGTAACTGAAACCATGAGTTATTCCCACTACTTTTTTAAGTCTATACTCTCTCACTAGGTAATCTCAGTCTGATGACTTTAAGTACATTTGCATGCCAATAATTTCCAAATTTATATCGAGAACCCTGACCTCTCTACTAAATTTCACTCTCATATATAAAGTAGCCTTTTTGACACAGTAACTTGAATATCTAATAGACATCATAAAACATGGTTGAAACAAACCTCTTGGTTCTACCCTTCTACCCTTCTGTTCCTGTGCTAGTCTCACCCATCTTAGCAAATGCAACCACAATCTACTTGTAGTCAAGACAAAAGTTTAGGAGAGATCCTTCAGTTATTTTTTCCCCTCATATCTGATACACAAATTGACAACTATTCACATTAGATTTACCTTCCAAACATATCTGATATACATCTGATATACACCATTTTTTTTTCTCCATCTGTGTTACCAACAACTTAGTACAAACCATCCTCATCTCTTACCGATGCTACTGCAATTGCCACCCAACTAGTTTTTTGCCCCTTCATGATCCATTTGGTAATCATAGTAGAGCAAAAATGACCCTTTAAAAATATAAAACAATTACTGGGGAAGACTCACCAATATGAGTATGAAGACTGCAGATTTTATTTTATTTTTCTTTTTAAGACTGCAGATTTTAATAAGAAAAATAACAATGTATACTTCATGTTAATGGTCCATTATCATCCATCTCTCCTTCCAATAAACATATAGTAAGAATGTCATGCCAAATGCCAGTACAAGAAAAACCTAAATCATTCAATAAATATCATTACCAACATTATTAAAGTATTGCTCAATATTATTACTAGTAATTATTGAATGAGCACAACCATTGTGTTAAGACTTCACTTGCAATAATACCTGTAGTCCTCACAAAAATCTCATGAGGTAGGTAATATTATCTACATTTTACATAAAAGGAGGTAAAATAAAGTCTTTTAGAAGTTGTTTCACATATTCTAAAGTCAGTGAACTAGCAAATAGTCAAACTTAAAAATCAAAATCTTAAAGGAAACAATAGTAGAGAATATCCCATGCATGTGCATCAAGAGTTTTCTTTCAGTAAAAATTAACATAAATAAATAATTACTTTTCCCAAACCCCTTTGTTTTACTTAACTAATGAAAATTCCAATGTAACTTCATTATTTACTCCCAAGGATTCCATTATTTTCACATTTTTCAGTGCTATGCTGACAGGAACTCAAGGGATTAAAATTTAATAACTTCTATTATTCTTTGTAGTTACAAGATTCTCAAGTCCATGATGCAGTCCCAATTATAGATTCTTTATTTACATTGTGAAATAGGAGAGCTTAATTAAGTAAATCATGGTTCTGCATATATGATAAGATCCAGAAGACAGAGGTCCCATTTTGTATCCTTATTTGGTTCAAATTTTCAAAATTAAATTGAGAACCTCTGTGTATACTATAGTAATGTCCTTAGCCATTCAACATTGCCAACACTTATTTTTGCTCTTTTTTATATTCTCCAAATACTCTACAATTGCACAGATTTCTCCTCCCTTTTGGGTTGTAAATTTTGACCCACCAATGCCACTGGATTGCTGTTATCCAAATTCCTTTTAATGATTCCTTGTTTTCAGAATCACTTTGCACATTATTCCAGCTCTGCTCAATATAAATACAGCTGAGTCTGTATTTTATTTCATTCAGCTTTTACTTCTTTCATCACTGTGATTCAGATTTTCTACACCTTTTATTTTCTCTCTTATACTGGGCATGTGGAATTATCTGAACAACTTTTTCTTACTTTTTATCGAATT
This sequence comes from Canis lupus familiaris, assembly GCF_011100685.1. Classification (NCBI taxonomy): domain Eukaryota; kingdom Metazoa; phylum Chordata; class Mammalia; order Carnivora; family Canidae; genus Canis; species Canis lupus. The sequence goes on along the minus strand of NC_049254.1, from coordinate 4,392,719 downwards.
TTATTTTAATGCCTTCCTGATCACAGAGACCATTCTCCTGCCAAATTAATTAATTCAGGTCTTTGCAAAATGTGTCCTCTAGCTTGCTAGGAACTGCTCTGTATGGAACTCTAAGCTCTGTAACCTGCTGTTTACTTAACATATCTTTTCATTCCAAAGTTATAACCTTCAGCTAGAAGGAATAAAAAAAAAAAGGCAACAGAGGCCATCAGATTTCTTCCCAGAACCTCAAAAACCTAATAGCTGATTTCCAGCCTTTGGGTTAAGTGCATTATTTGTATTCATTTAAGTTATGCTGGGTTAGAAGCTATCTAGTCAGTTCAGTGGGTCATAGCTATCTGGATATGCTTAAATTTTCTGACTCACTCATCAGGATTAGTTACTATCACCTATGTAACCTCTTATTAGCAGTTTCTTAATAATCTTTAAGGAGAGAAATTTTACTTCTAATTACTAATCTCTAAGCCATTTCTGTGTATCTGAATTGTTATTTCTTCAGAAGGCTAAGGAAGACACTTGTAAAGAAATGCGTATGTATTGAATAATGCTCTAAAATTTATTTTCATATTCTTCTTACAGCATGGAACATTTTTCCATTTAGCAACCTTTGACACGAACCTGCTAAAACATTTGTTCAGAAATGTAGAGGGCATGTTTACTCCATTTCCTACTGAATACTGATTCATATGAGACAAGCATGTGTTTTAAACATTTTTATCCCTTAGAGTGACCAGCAAATGATTCTTCAGCTGATTTCTTCAAAGCACTTTTCATATCACACAAACACAGTTTGTATGTGCTCTTACCTTTAACATTTTTCAAGTGACTCTTATATTTTAATTAAAGAGCATCCATCTGAAAATTCATTAGCATAATGTGTAAGAAGGTGGGAAATACTAGATTTACTAACATGGACAATAAAATGAATGTTGCTCATTATATATCCTTTTAAATAACTGAATTGTCTGTAATGGTTAAAATAAAGATTATTCAATAAAAAGTACCACACTGACCCTTATTTCTTAAAATTTCTGCCTGCTTCTATAAATGCACATCATAATGTCTTTTTCTTAGGTCACAAATTCCTTTTGCCATTAATCTTAAAGTTTACCAGAAGTGAGTTAAAAAAAAAAAAAAAAAGACTGGGAATACTGATACAAGTATTAAAAAAGAACAAATCTTAATTTCCACAACATGAGTGGGAATTCCTCACATACAAAAGCTGTTTTTCTTCTGCCTCCTTGGAAAATATGCACTACTAAATACCTTAAATATTTCTTGCATAGACACTGAAAAATCATAAACAGTATGAATAAATTCCAAGTCTATTCACATGTATGAATAAAACTCATTAAAATACATGGGAACCTGAATAAATGTAACAGATATAGCATGCTCATGGATAAAAACAGTATTATAAAGATACATATAATCCATCTTTCTGAAGGTCACCCTGACAGCACACATCAGATTTAAATTTTTATACCCCTTGATACAGTATGTCTACTTTTAGAAATATGCTATTGAAATACAAGAATGTTCACTGAAAAGCTCTTCTATTGGTGAAAAATTAGAGACAAATGAAATATCTACAATAAGTCAATGGATAAATTATGGTTGATCTGTACTTATACATAGAGTTGTTATGATAGCTCATTAATCATTCAAATAATTCAATAATTCATTCAATATTTATTAAGAATCTATGTGGCAGATAGTGTTCTACTTAGGACACACACCAGTGAAAATGTAAGACAAACTCTCTGCTTTCAAAGAATATTTATTACATGATAGCTTGTTACAAGAAAATTAAGAAGAAATATATGAAATATCATTGGTCAAAGTACTACAGAGAAAAAGTAAGGTAAGGGAGCTCTGAGTGAATGAGACAGGTGTTCTTTTATAGAAGATAACCACCTGATATTTGAAACTTAACTAAGGGGGTAAGACAACAAGAAATACGGGGGAAGAGCATTAAAGGGAGAGGAAATAGATCAAAAGGGCATGATTTGGGAGCAAGTGCAACTTGAGAAACAGCAAGGGGCCAGTGTGACTAGAGTTCAGTGTGCAAGGGTAGCAGTGGTAAGAAATGAGTTCAAAGAGATAGCTGAGAAGAAAGATCACTAAGACTTAAGCAGACTAAAGTGAGGATTTTGACTTTTGCTCTTAATAAGATTTCGAATGACCGAAAGGTTTTATCATGAGGAATGACGAGATCTGGCTTACGTTTTAAGTGGGTCATTCTGGTTGCTATCTGGATAATAGGCTGCAGAAGGCAAGTGAGGGAGGGACTTAAGTTAATATCCTATTAAAATAGTTTAAGTGAGAGGAGATAGCATCTAGACTAAAATAGCACCAGTAAATGTAATGATACTAGATATATTTTAAGGCTGACCTGATAGGACTTGCATGATTTGGATATGGGGTATAAAATAAAGAGGGAATGGCAAGTATGAGATGGATCAGCACAGGCTGATATAGAAGGTTGCCCATGATATATTATCAAGTGATACCAAAGAAACCTGCATCAAAATGTGTACAACTGGACCACTTTTATTCTCTAAAAAAATGTCTGGAAAGATAGATACTGATAAGGAAATTTTCTACTTTTAATGTATGTGGGCCCTGCTCCTGGGTTCCCAGGGAAGCTATACTTGAGTATTTAGCAAGGTCAAAATGACTCCATGAAGCCTCAAAGCATGGGCTCTATTTCTGCCCCAAGCAGACACTGTAAATTTGTTTAAAGAAAGTAACCAAAAGGAGCATTCTGAACACAAAAGGTAAGAAAAAGTAAAAAATTTTCCTGGTTCCCATAAGCCATACAGTCATACAGTCCTGCATACACTAGAAACTTAAGGTAGGCAACTTTCTGAAAAGTTCTTTGGCTAATAATTTATAACTTTTTGTGTAAATAAATAAATAACCCTACAGAAAATGCTCCCTGGACTGCTCACTTATTTGTGAAAATTATATATCTTGGGTAGTTGTCCTAACTTGGGCTGGAATAAAGCATACTCTCTCTCTTTTTTTAATTCTGAAGGGTTTGTTTATTTTGTGTCAACACCACCAAGTTTTAATTAGTAGTTAATTCTAAGAAAGGAAATGGCAGATAAAAACTTCACATTTTACTTCATGGACTTTGCTATTATTTGAGTATTTTATTGCTAACATGTATAACTTCTGTAAGAAACATAAATACTGAAGTAGAAAAATGCATTTATGATTACATTAAAATATAAAGCTTCTCAATTTTGAAGATACTACCAAGTGACAAGATAAAATATAAACTTTAAATACTTGCAACATATGTAAGTAATAAATATGTTCAGAACATATATTCAGAACACATATAATGAATTTCTCAAAAATCAAAAGAAAAAGAAAATGTAAAATAAAAGAGGAGCCAAATATATGAACAAAAAAGGAAGAAAGAGTAGCAAATAAACATGAAAAGAAGCTCTCTCTCATAAATGAACAGGAAATGCAAATTAAAACCATTCTGAGATTATTTTTTTACATTCACTGGCCTGATACAAGTTAGGTAGTCTAAAATTATTATCACTGTATATGATGTGAAGATACAAAGATGTGTAGAAAAATGTGAAGTATCAGGAATTCTTATCCATTGCTGGTAAAATATAAATTAATACAGCCACTTTATGAAATACTACATTATAAAATAAAGTTGTAAATATGTAAAAAAAAAAGGGGGGGGAACTTAAAATTGTTTTTTAGTGAAAGAAAGGAGAGACAATAACATGAGTCTCTAAATTAGAGGTGACTAGCTCTGATAGCTCTGATAATTCACTTGTAATTTTCAATATCAATACAAAATGATTTATAAATCAACTTCTCAATAGACAGTGGTTTAAAAGTTTGAAATGTAAACCTTGTACTTTATTTTTCAATGATATAAATACTAAGTTGGATTTCCAAATGCAATTTCTCATTAAAAAATTAGTACTTGGTTGGCATACAACAAAGCATGGCAAACCTAAGTAATATGGTATGGTAAAAAAAAAATATAGGCTTTGGAAAATGCAGAAAATCCTGAATTCAAATACTGACACTAAATAGAAAGTAAGTTTAGAAAATATATTTATTATGTGTCACTGTGCTCAGTGATGCTTATCAGGCCACTCAACACAAGGTTCCAATCATAACTAGCTCACCTTCTTGTCTGGATGCGAGTGTGAGGGGATGCTAAGTAATGAGTCTTAGTACAGCATGGAAGAACTGGATAAGCACTTAGCTTGGGTAATAAAAAATGATTACGTTTTCCAAGAGCTCTGGCTGTCAGGATTAGGGCTACCAACCTTTTCTACGTTTAGCTCAAACCATGTAAGCCACAGATACCTAGGTTACTGAGAAATAGCAAGTCAACTCTTCTCTTTAATTCCTTTCTTCCTTCCTCACCAGAGACCATGCTCCTTTTTCAGGACCACTCATTATACAGATCTCTTCTTTTTCTAAATTACTATAAATGTATGGACTATGAAACCAAGTTTGCATTTATAATGTATTCAGCACACACTTTTCTGTCTTTATGGAGTGAATCTATGATATAACTTAGAAATTTCAATCAAAAAATGTGATTTTAACCTATGATTTTAGCAAACTTTTAAAAATATATTTAATTACTTACTTAATCTTCAAATTCTATATCTATAC